>NC_056745.1:973256202-973556202 GCF_019279795.1 Protopterus annectens | reverse complement strand
GGTCGCTCCCTTGCTCTCCAGGTCCACAATAGGACTCCCCACTGGCACAGCTGTAGGGTCCAGATCTCAGCCTAGTGGGCAAACTAAAACCTCCAGCACCCTCTCTGTCCAGTCAGTGCTTCTTGTCCCTGCCCAAGTAGCTGACACACACACACACACACACACACACACACACACACACACACACACACACACACACACACTTTGAGAAGAGTTTATACAACCACACAGACACTCCTGGGGAAGGCTGGCACAGGTTCTCCAGCTGTGCCCCTTTTTCCCAGACTATATGGTAGTACCAGCTGCCACCACCCACTAGTATTTATCAGCTACTCTAAGGCCTTTAAAATGGTGTCCAATTATTACTGTGCCATATTATTATCCAATTGGTAGTATAGCCCAGGGCTAAAGCTATTGAAGTGGCTTTGTACAATTTACCAAAGGCATGCAAGTACTCTAAAGAGCTTAAATTATCTCTCCAAAAACAGCCACAGTTGAAAGGGTTTAAAAATATTTAATAACAAATAGTCAAAACACAAGATAATATTTTTACTACACAGTGCTAGTCACGGGTTCAGATATCACAGAGAAATACTTAAAATAATTCAGTAATACAGTTCAGACATCACCGAAAAACACAGTCTAATCTTTCTAGTTTCTTGCTATTTCTAAGAGAAAACACAAGTCTAAGATAAACTTACATACAGAGCAAGACAGTGCTGGTGAGTTGGATGGTCAATATAAAAATGCTTAATGCTCTCTGATTCTCTCTGTTTTTAAAATCACATTCCTGGTTCACATTGCATTATTCTTTACACTTCCCTGGGATCACAGGCTAACAGAAACTACATTTACATTCTTCACATCTGGGCAGAAACTGGAGCAATAAAGGACATTTGTGCATGCAAATTTGGGCCATTATTTCTGGCCTTAAATCAGTAGGCAGGATGCCTCACTCTAGACTTACTGACTCCAAGTTTTAACATCAAAGGGTCACAACATGCTTTACTTGGTCAGTAGAGTGCACTGTTGATACATTTTTTTCCAGTTCCACATTTAACACTATTTTTACCATTTAAGGCGACAAGCCTGTGGTTTACATTAATATTACAGGTGGCAGAATTATCTACCAAATTCTATCTGGCTAGGCTGGCAGCCTTCACCTATCTTCACCCAATCTTCCCAGGGGGGACATTTCTTGGGAAAGATGGTTCAAGGCCCACAGTCCCTAGAAGAGACTAATTCAAACATCAGTGTCCTGGAGATGAGGATGGTCCTCCTAGTGTTGCAGGCCTTTCAGGATGACCTCCCTCTTGGAACAATTGCGATTCAAACCAGCAACATCTTTGTGGTCTGGTACATCATCATACATGGGGGAACCCAATAATATCCCCTTTGACAAGAGGTAAGAAGAGTGTGGTGGTGGGTGACATCCTCCAGTTGCTTTTTTATGGCAATGCACATCCTGGGGAAAATCAGCATGCTAGGGAACAAACTCAGCAAGTCCATTCTGATCCCTCATGAGTGGTTTATCAATAAGTTAGTGGTAGAGAGGATTTTCTGTCGATGGTGTCAACCTTGCTGTGATCTGTTTGCCTCTCCCCACAACAGCAACAAATGCATCAGGTTCTTTGCCCGATCCCCCCTCCAGCGAAGTCAACAAAGGATGCTCTAGTCCATGTTTGGCTCTCTGGTCTCCTATAAGCTTATTTCCCATACCTCTAATTCCCAAATTCTTATGGAAGGTACTTTGGTTGAGGAGTATGGTTATAATCAATGTCCCTTTTTGGCTTTGTCAAGTGTGGGTCCCTTTCCTTTGGACTCACCTTCGATATTCACCTTAGATATTGGACCACAGACCAGACCTTTTCTCTCATCCCATAGGGATGGCTCACATGGACATTGCAGGCCTCAAGTTGATTGCATAGTTTTGCCAATTCAATTGATGGGTAGGCAGCCCAGGCTTTCCTCTGTGGTCCAACAGACATTACTATCATCCCAGAAGGCCTTTACCAGGATGGCCTATAAGAGTAAATGAAAGAGTTTCTCCATTTGAGCTCTCCAGAGGTAATTTGACTCATTTACCAGCCCTTTTCCTGCTGTTCTTGAGTTTTTAGCAGTTACTTTTCAAAAAGAAGCTAGTTTCTCTAGTATCAAAGTGCAATTGGCAGTAATATCTCATTTTCATTCAGATGAAAATGCTTCTTATTTAGCTTCGTCAAAAATTTGCAAGACTTTCCTTAAAGGTACCTTTTTGCTTAGGCTGCAAGTGAAGGATCCTACCCCACCCTGGGATTTAATGGTTTTATTGCAAGGGATAACTCAAGAGTCCATTTGAGCCATCAGCTTGACCTGACCTAAAATTTAAATTTTGGAAAAGTGCTCTTCTAGTGTCTGTTACATCTGCAAAACAAGCTTCTGAGCTATAGGTTCTCCATTTGAAATCCTCATATTTGATCTTGGACTAATCCATCCTTCTTGTCCATAGTAGCATCAGAGGCAAACATTAACCAAGTCATTAATTTGCCTGTTTTCTTTCCCAACTTTGTTAATAAAGGTGAATACATGCTTTATCTGTTGAATGTACATAGACAGCTCTGCTTTTATCTCCATGGAACAAAAAAAAATCAGAAAGACAGCTCAAGTGTTTGTTTCATTCTCCTCCAACAAATTGGGTAGACCACTTT
Organism: Protopterus annectens; assembly: GCF_019279795.1. Classification (NCBI taxonomy): domain Eukaryota; kingdom Metazoa; phylum Chordata; order Ceratodontiformes; family Protopteridae; genus Protopterus; species Protopterus annectens. The sequence goes on along the minus strand of NC_056745.1, from coordinate 973,553,515 downwards.
CTAAAGATACTTTAGCAAAATGTTTGACAGTCTGCATATCCTTTGTTTATGGTCAGTGAGATATGTCCTTACCCAGACATCCTAAAGCACATTCTGTCAAGTCCATGGTGACTTCTTCTGCTTTCTGGTCTAGGACTTCAACTGATGACATTTGTGTCACAACTACATGGTCCAATCCTCATACATTTACTGCTCATTGCAAATTGGGGCTGGAATTAGTTCTGCAGTACTCCACAGTATCCTTCCATGAAGGCCACACAAGTGTCACATAGCTGGGGACTCTGTCCCATCAGTTGTGGAATGAATGAAAATGACAACATCAAATATTAAAGTTATGTGCTCACCATAGCTATGCATCTGTGTTGTCCATTTTTCATTCTTCTTCAAATTCCCACCCTCCTTCAGCCCTTCCCTTTTCTTCCTGGTGAGACATTATGGTTGTTGTGGAACCTCTGTTCCATGTTTGAGCCCCAGTCCTTTCTACTTGTCTTCCTTTTATCTTGCCCTATGGCTAGTACTTTCAGTTTTCTTTTGGGGCAGCAAACTCAATCGAAGGTATTCCAGGATAACTGGTGCATTATGGGTAAAGGGAAGAGCTCAAGAGTTGTTTCCAGTTGTCTAGTAAATCCTCTGAGCCAGATCCAGTTTCAGATCTGAGATCTATTAGTTGAGGAGGAATAAAAATGGACAACACAGATACATAGATTATGGTGAGTACATAACTTTAATTTCATCACATCATTATACCACATCCTTCTATTTTTCTCTATATCATCTTTTTATTTTTAAAGTTATTATTTTTTGATAATGTTTAATTTCTTCATTTACTTATTCTGTTTCTCTTTTTCTTATTCTCCTTATCTCACAGAAATTTGTAACTATTAATTTCTCATTCTTTTCGATTATCCACTTTAACACTTATGTGGGTTTAAAAGAGCAGAATAAACAAACTGGATTTAGTAACCCCAATCCTCCTTCACTTCACTCATATATGACATACCAGTTTTCATTGGGTTTAATCTTGAACTCCATATGAGAGAAAACAACTGCCCAATTTCCTTTTCATATTTTTCTGGGATCACATAAACATTTGACATTTATACTGTTTTTCCCTTTAATACATATTCAGCATGTTAATCTATTAATTAATTAATTAATTAATTAATTAATTAATTTATATGTCCTCCGCAGAAGGCATATTTCTTTCATTTCATTTATCAAACCCATCCACTGCATCATAGCTGCATCATTTTTCCTAAATATTATCAATAACAAAGATACTTCATTACTGAAAACTACACATCCCCAGTTTTCACCACTGTTCCACTTAGCGCTCTCTTCACTGTAGCACAATCTCAGAGTTAGTATATTAAAATAGGGGGTGTGGGGCTTGCCCCCTGCAAAAACAATAGTTTAGTTGTTTTTTTTTTTTTGGCTCACTTTTGAATTTCGAGATACCAAAATCTTGATGTTTTGAATTCGGTATCTGAAAACTCAAGATTTTGGTATTTTGAAATTTAAAAGTGGATATATATATATATATATATATATATATATATATATATATATATATATATATATATAGCCAAAATCTTAGAGAAATATATCCACTGAATGGCGCACAGCAACAGTTATCCCACTCCACAAAGGGGGAGCCACCACTGACCCTGGGAACTATCGACCTATTAGCCTGACGAGCCTGGTCTGCAAGGCCATGGAACATATCATCATCGAACTCATAAACAAAGACATTGGTAACCTCCAAACTCTGGATCCCACCCAGTTCGGGTTTGTGAAAGGCAGATCATGCCTCCTGAACCTGAACGACTTCTTTGAGGCAGTCACCAAAGCCATGGATGAGGGTAAGGTGGTTCAAACAGCCTATCTTGACCTCGCCAAGGCTTTCAACACCACCCCCCATTCTGGAATTATAGCTAAACTCACTAAACTAGGTATAAATCCCTATGTCACAAGATGGGTTGCCAACTGGCTCACTGACAGAACCCACACTGTAAAAGTTGCAGACTCCAAATCTGACCTCAAAGCAGTGACGAGTGGAGTACCACAGGGTTCCGTCCTGGGACCTCTCCTGTTTGGTATCTACTTCTCTGAAGTACAGGCTAACACAGAAGGCCTCTGGCTAACGAAGTTCGCAGATGACTGCAAACTAGGAGCCATAGTCAAGTCCCCAAATGATGTGGACATCCTGCAGAAGGGCCTCACTGAGACAGATGCCTGGTGTCAGAGACATGGCCTCAAGCTCAATGCCAAAAAGTGCAGTGTCATCCCCTTTGGTAAAAACTCTGTACCCATGAGCTACCACATAGGCAGCAATCTTCTTAACACTGAATGCGTGATAAGAGACCTTGGGACCCAGGTGGACAGTAGTCTCTCCTTTGATAGTCACATTGCCACAGTAGTCTGGAAGTCCTTCTACGTGGCAAACCTCATCATAAAAGGGTTCTCATCCAGGAAAAAAGAGGTCATTGTTCCCCTGTACTCGTCACTCATTAGACCCATTATAGAGTACAACGCCTCTTTTGGAATGTACCTCACAAGACATCTGCAGCAGCTGGAAAGGCCACAGAAGTACCTCACAAAGAGGATTACTGGCCTCAAACAAATGCCCTACACTGACCGCCTCAAAAAACTCCAGCCTTACTCCGTAGCATATCGCCTACTCCGAGGTGATCTCTGCCTAACATATAAAGCTATGTCAAACCCAGAGCTGTTGGATATGCTACACCTAAAGAAATCCCAATCCCTCCGAGCTACACGCTGTAGGGACCTAAACCTTGTCACCACAACAAACAGGACACGCTGGAGGGATAGATTCATGTCCCAGAGACTTCCTATACTCTGGAACAAGCTACCCATCTATGTCAAGCAAAGTTCTTCATTAGCACTCTTCAAGAAAAATCTTAATGAGTGGATGGGAAATAGGAAATACACCCCGGGGATCACTTCTGTGTGTCTGCTGGACAGCGGCACAGGAAAATAACTTTCTTGAGTGGCGTAAGCTATGGTACCTTGCTGGCTAGGCTTACGTAGGCCCTTGGGCTGATAGCCTAGTACCTACCTATGAACCTATAAGCAGCTTCTAGACCACCTCACTACAAATAACTTCTTATCTAGTTCACAGCACAGCTTCCGTCCAAAATACAGTACCTCCACAGCCCTCATAAATTTCACTAACTACATCAACCTCCTCAAAAACAATGGACAACTAGTCCCTACTATATTCCTTGATATGTCCAAAGCTTTTGATACGGTATCCCATGAACTACTACTCAACAATCTAGCCTCCTTCAACCTCAATTCTACAGTTCTCAGCTGTTTTTTTAGCTACCTTACTAATCAACAACAGGCAACTAAATGGGATAATAAACTATCCACATTCCTCCCAGTCTCTGTTGGGGTTCCTCAGGGTTCCATCCTTGGCCCTCTCCTTTTTATTATATTCACAAATAGTCTAAACAATGCCACTAAATCTGCTTCTATTATTCAATATGCAGACAATGCTACTCTTATTTGCTCTGCTCCCACACCCCAAGAACTTCAAGATAAACTGCAAAAGTCATTTCTAGATATTGAAAATTACCTAAGTGAACTCCAACTAATCCTAAATCCAAACAAAACAAAATTAATGATCTTCTCTAACAGGAAATCCAAATCAAAACCACCTCCTCTCTCCATCTACTTCACTAATGGCACTATAATAGAACCAGTTAACCAAACAAAACTACTTGGTGTCACAATAGACAACAACCTAACATTCAATAAACACATATCACTCACAATAAAGAAAGTTCACATCAAACTTGGTGCTCTATACAGGACCAAACCTTACCTTACTCAAATTGCCAGACTAGCCACAGCCAGATCCCACCTCCTATCTACTCTTCTCTACTGTTCTCAACTTTCCACTAACCTGCACAAGTCTGATTTACATCTACTTGATTCTTGCTATAACAAAATAGCAATATTTTCTGGTAGTATACCCAACAGGACCCACCACTGGCTTGCTCTGCAAAAACTACACTGACTTGAATTTCCCAGTCTGTTATTGCTCAATCAGCTCACCAATGCCCACTCCATTATCCACAAACCTGAAAACTGCCCTGCACTTTCCAATGTAGTGCAAATAAATACCAACCCCAGGACCCTTAGATCATCCGATAAAGTTATACTTAAGGTTACAAAGTCACATAATTACTTCGGTGACTCTTATCTTCTTCTTCAAAGTAGCCAAACAGTGGAACCTATTACCCCAGAATATCTTAAAAAACACACATCGTCATAGCTTCATAAACCTCCTAAAGGAATACCTTACTCAACCATGGCTATGCTCCTGTAATACTCCTGGCTAGTTTCTCATGTCTTCAATCAAATGTTTTCTATTCTGCTATCTTCTTGTCTTACTTCTACCAAATGAAAATACCACAATTTTTTTAGTTGTATATCTAATGTGATTCATATTACTGACTGTAATAAGACTTAAGAAATTTAATGTTTTCTGCTTTACATTCACCTTTTTGTAAATTGCAATTGTTGGCAACTGTCAGACTTTTTTTGTATATTGTTTGTAAACCTTTTAAAAATTTTTGTAATCTTTTTGTACTATTGTTATGGAGCTTATCTCCCTAGGTCTCCCCTGAAAGTGGGCTACTTGCCCAGCCGGACTATACCCGGTTAACAAATGTAAAATAAATAAATAAATAATATATATATATATATATATATATATATATATATATATATATATATATATATATAACACTTTCCACGTGTCATTATCTCATATACTGTCCTGACATCACTACTTTTTTCTTTCTTATTCTTAAATTGCAATTAGAATCCACAGTAATATTATATCTGTATTAATTCCTACATAATTAAATTTTTTGAAAACATTATCTCTCTTTCCTTCTTTGTAACATATGCATATATTGCAGTTATTCAGTTTGTTTTGTTTTGTGTTTTTCAGCTTTTCCTGGTTAGGGGTCACCACAGCGGAACTCCGGTCCGCTAATGATTGGTAGTTGATTTTTACGTGCCAAGTTACCAGCCCTGATGCACAACCTTCAATGAAGGTACGCCCATTCACACATGTCTCCACGCAGAAGACGCTCTAGCTGAGAATTGAACCGGACGGTGTCTTACTAAAAGGCGACAACGCTACCGCAGCACCACCACCGCACTGTTTTCTACCTTAAATTTATCACCATTCATCATCTTCTTTCGGCTGTTCCCATTAAGAGTCGCCACAGCAGATCACCTGTTTCCATTTCTTCCTGTGCTCTGCATTTTGCTTTGTCACACCAACCACCTGCATGTCCTCTCTCACCACATCCATAAACCTTATCGTAGGCCTTCCTCTTTTCCTGTTACCTGGTAGCTTCATCCTTAGCATATTTTTCCCAATATACTCATCATCCCTCCTCAGCACATATCCATACCAATGTAATCTTGCCTCTCTGGCTTTGTCTCCAAACCTTCCAACCTGGGCTAACCCTCTAATATACTTATTCCTAATTCTGTCCACCCTCGTCAAACCCAGTGCAAATCTTAACATCTTTAACTCTGCCACATCCAGCTCAAACTGCTGCCTTTTTGTCAGTGTATTTATATGTAAATTTATCACCATTATTCTTCCTAATTCTACTATTGTAAAATCCAAGATTTTAATATTTTGTTGACAACACATCTATTCCCTAGCATATATCTTTTCCCACATAACATACAATGTTAAGTTGTCTATCTCACCTTCATTCTTGCTGATTGGGTTTGGAGCCGATCCTTGGCTCTGACTCGGCTATCTACTAAAGCTCAAGAGCTTTTTACTGGCCCTAGGCCTCCCCATATCCCACAATGCTTGGCGCTAGATACCCAGATCTCGTTTGCCGCTTCAGCTACGAGGTTGCGCTTTTACTGGCTCAGGTCGTATTAATCCTTTTTTTCTATTATTAGCTAATATTTACCTTGTATTTTTCTTAGATATAGTTAGTTTTACCCTTGTAGTATAGTTAGACTGTGTATCCCCTAGTTTATCCCACTATGGAAACTCGTTTTCTGTTAGAGAGTTTCTACCCACCCCCCTTGTTTCTTCTCTATTAGTGGCTAACCCCACCCTTTTTGTACCTATAGGAGTAGTGTTTAGCCTTGTACTTTTTATATATATATTATTAAGGATAGTTGTTGTTGTTATTAAGTGTAGTGTGATAGTTTTTTGTAGTTATTGTTAGCTTAACTAGTGCGGGTGTGTGAGTGTTTCTGTGTGCCTTTTTAAGCACTAGCTTAATTTTTCTCTCTTTAGTATCCCCTGGCCAGTATGTCCAAGGATACTAAAGTCTCAGGCTTCAAGAAGTGTGACTCGTGCTGTCAGAAGATGTCTCTGACAGACGGTCACACTTCTTGTGTGTATTGCTTGGGTTCCCTACACCTGCAGGACTCCTGCTCAGTCTGTCATGCCATCAGCCCGAGAGTCCTGCAGGAGTGTAGGAAAAAGCTTATTTTGAGAGGCTTACTTAAGCCAGAGGGATCCCCAGCAAAGCCTCAGTCGGGGAAATCCTTAAAGCCCACCAAGCCGTCAGCTCCCAGTTCGGAGCCGTCGCCGGGCAGAGCATCTGCCTCCTCCTCTTTGGTTCCGGCTGGAGCCGACATCTCTAGACCTCAATCGACTCCGACTTTAGTGTTGGAACCGTTGTTGAGTCGAAAACGTTCTAGGTCCCCTTCCCTAGAATTGGTTCGTTCGTCTCCGAGGTCACCGTTGCTTCAGTCTGAACAAAGCCATAGGTCACACTCCTTTCGGTCCTCCAGGTTATCTGATCATGATTTGGAGAGGGTGGTCAGTAGACTCCTTAAATCACAGGCCCTGGCCAAAATGTTAACCAGCCCTTCTCAACAGACTGTGGCTGTCCCAGTGTCTTCAGCAGTTCCTCCTCTGACTCCCCCTTTGTGTTCGGAGCCGGAGCTGGTTGGGGCTCAAATCTTGGAAACGTCAGAGCCAATACCACACCTTTCGGCTCCTTCGTCGGCTCTGATCTCTTCATTGGTTCTTTCCTTGGAGGGATCAGGGTGCCAGGACTCCCTTGTCGGCTCCAAGGGGGCGAGTGGCATCGGACCCTTGTCCGACCTCGTTCTCCCTCTCGGGGCTTCGGCGCAGGTGAGCTTGGCCCTGACAGCCTCAGAGCCATCCCTCTTGGTGCTGGGAGGGGTTCACGTCTCTTCGGAGCAGGGATCCTCTGCTCTGCCTGATAGGGGTGCCTTCGAGGTCATGAGGAGCGTGCTGACTCCTGAGTCGGCTCCTCGATCGGCCCCTTCGGCTCCTCCCCCCATGGTGCCTGCATCAGTCTCTGTCCACCCTCCTGACCCCAAGCGTGGAGAACAGACGCTCCAGGTCACCCCATTGGGCGTATCTTCCTCTTCTGAGGCCTCCCCTGATCATTCAGAGGAGCCCCCTCGGAAGAGAAAATGTAAGAGGAAACATGTCGACTCCCCCGAGTCAGTCACATCTGATACCGACTTGGAGGATTCGGAAGGGTCCCCAAGATCCCCATCTGAGGATGTCTCCTTTTCAGACATCTTAGAGATCGTTAAGCAGAGGGGGAACTGGACTGCCCTTAACCCTTCCGAGGACGAGTCGGTATACCTGGACGCGTTTGGTTCTCACCCTTCCACCTCCTGGGTGTCTCCACCCTTTGACCCGCTCATGGAAGTAGTGGCTCGAAGGGCGTGGTCAGCCCAGGACACAGTGGAACCAACTCCCTGCAGGCCTACTAAGTTCATTACAGCCCCACCCAACAAACAATTTTTGACAAAAGGTGTCCCCGTTGATGCCATGGCGGTGGCAGCAGCCACGAAGAAGGAGTTGGCTGACCCTTCAGTGACTGTCTATCCACCTAATAAAGAGTCTAGGACAATGGACAGGTACGGGAAGCAGATGTTTTCCTCAGCGACCTTTTCCATGCGGTCGCTGAATTATCTGTGCCACTTCACCTGCCTTCAAAGGGATCTTCTCAAGGAAATGGGTGATACCCTTCAGGATCCATCAGCTGTGGGGGCTCAAGATAAGATTAACTCCCAGCTGCCGACCCTTAACTCTATCGTCAACTCCTCCATGCGGCTCATTTCTTACGCAGCCGATGGGGCGAGTAGGCCCGCAGGTACAGGCGTGGCTTTGAGAAGACATGCCTGGATGCGGTTATGTAATTTTGCTGACCCCTTTAAGGCATCCTTCACCAATGCCCCCTTCGATGGTTCGGCTCTGTTTGGACCACAGGTGAAGGATACCCTTACCAGGTGTGAGCAGGAAGGCAAGACTCTCTCTGCCGTGGGAGTCCATTTTTCTACTCCCTCTTGACCATACTCAAAAGGTCAGAAGAGTAGGAAAATGTGGTTTCAGAAACCCCAGGGAGTCGTGTCTGACACACATGGCGAGTTTCCCTCCAGGGGCAGGGGAGGGAACAATAATAGATGCCGCCCGAGGGGCAGAGGGGGTCCGCAAAATCAGGGTAGCAGAGAATCTTTCTCTGACAAACCCTTTCAGCACCCCTGAGGGGCTGCCCGACTGTCCACCTTCGGAGGCAGTCGGGGGAAGATTGTCACTGTACCCAGAAGCCTGGCATCTCCTCACACAAGACAAATGGGTACAGTCCATCATATCCGAGGGTTACAAAATCCCCTTTGTCCACACCCCTGTACAAACAACCAAGTCCCTTCCAGATGTTCCACCCGGTCTAAGGGAACAAGCAGTGCTAGAAATTTCAAAACTGCTAGAAAAAAGGGCCATCCAGCCAGTCCCAGAAGACCAGCAAGGATCCAGAATTTACTCCAAGTTCTTTTTGGTACCAAAAAAGACAGGGGACTGGAGACCCATTTTGGATCTCAGCAGGTTAAACAAATCTGTTCAAAGAACGAAGTTCCGGATGGTCACGCTTCAGTCCATTCTACCTTTTTTGGGTCAGGACAACTGGATGTGCTCCATAGACCTTCAGGATGCGTACTACCATATCAAAATGGACAGGCGCTCCAGAAGGTTTCTCCACTTCCGGCTGGGAGCCAGTCACTATCAATTCAGAGCCCTGCCCATTGGTCTCACCACAGCCCCCAGGGTGTTCACCAAGTGCATGGCAGTGGTTACGGCTCACCTGAGACGGCGAGGATTCCAGGTGTTCCCATATCTAGACGACTGGCTCCTTACTGCTTCCACCAGGCATCAGCTACTGCGAGCAAGGGATTATACCATCCAAACTTGTTCCGTGCTAGGTATCTCAATAAATTTCAAAAAGTCTGCATTGTCGCCTTGTCAGTCTATCACCTTTATAGGTGCAAGATTAAATACAAAAGATCTGTCCGCAAAACTTCCTCTAGACAGAGTGTCAGACATTCGCCAACATGTGCAGGTCTTACTTCAGTGCAAGAGGATTCAGGCCAGATTTGTACTAAAAACATTGGGTCTCATGGCAGCAGCAATCATACTAGTTCCCCTGGCTTGTTTTCACATGCAGATTCTTCAGTGGATGCTTTTTACCCAATGGTCCTTTCAACAACTTACGATGTCCCACAAGATAATAATCACTCAATCATGCAAAGACCACCTGGCTTGGTGGATGGTCTCCCCGCTAGTACTCCAGGGCAGACCATTTGATCTTCCTTCTCCTGTTGCCACGGTGACCACGGATGCCTCCCTGATTGAGTGGGGGGGCACTTTCAGGGCAGGACTGTCCAGGGCACTTGGCAACCTCTAAAGTACCACCTGCACATAAACGTCTTGGAGATGAGAGCGGTGCTTTTAGCGTTGCAATCTCTTCAGGACTCTCCACCCACCGGGACTATTGCAATTCAAACCGACAATATGTCTGTAGTGTGGTACATCAACAAGCAGGGTGGAATCAAGTCATATCCCTTATGTCGAGAAGCACTGAGACTCTGGCAGTGGGCGATCTCCTCTCAACGGTTTCTGATAGCAACACACATCCCCGGGAAGTCCAACGTCATAGCGGACAGGCTAAGCAGAGCTATTCTCATGCCTCACGAGTGGTCTCTCAATCAGTCAGTAGCGGACAAAATTTTCCGCAGATGGGGTCAGCCTTGCTGTGACCTTTTCGCAACTCCTCTCAACAGCAAGTGCGATGATTTCTTCACTTTCTTTCCCCTCTCCGGTCACTCCCCCAGAGATGCTCTAGTTCACAATTGGCCCAGGGGTCTTCTGTATGCATTCCCACCTTTTCCCCTAATTCCCAAACTAATTCAGAAGGTGACCGCATTGGGATCCAGGATTATCCTCATTGCCCCTTACTGGCCTCGACAAATTTGGTTCCCATTCCTGCATCGTCACCTGCTGGAGCAGCCTTGGAATCTGGACCCAGTGCCAGGCCTCTTGGTCCATCAGTCGGGCAGGCTGCACCAATCCCTTCAGTCTCTCAACCTCACAGCTTGGTTGCTCCACTTCCAACCTTAGCCAGGCTTCCACATATTTCCCAGCCAGTGCGTGAAGTCATCCTTTCTTCGCACAAATCTACCACCAGGAAGACTTATGCTAGTAAGTGGAAACGTTTCTCTTTCTGGACAGAGGCTAGGAATATAGACCCCTTTACAGCCCCTGTCCATCACATTCTAGATTTTTTAGCAGAACTCTTTCAAGCTGGTTCCTTGTCTGCCACCATTAGGGTCCAATTAGCTGCTATCGCAAATTTCCACGCTGGCCTGTCAGAAACCAGCATCATGTCCCACAAACTTTGCAAGGCCTTTCTTAAAGGAACTATCTTGCTTAGGCCCCCAGTCAGAGATCCCCCGCCTCCGTGGGACTTAAACTTGATATTAGCTTCCTTGATTCTCCCCCCTTTTGAACCTGCGGCTTCCTGTTCCTTAAAATTGCTCTCCTGGAAGACTCTCTTTTTAGTAGCCATCACCTCAGCTAGGAGAGTTTCGGAACTTCAAGCTCTCTGTATTCATCCTCCTTACCTTGTGTTTCATAAGGATAGAGTTTCACTCAGGACTAATCCTTCATTTCTGACCAAGATACCTTCCGAAACAAACCTGAATCAGGCTATCGATCTACCTGTCTTTTTTCCTAACTATTCGAACAAAGCTGAACAAAAGTTACACCAATTGGACGTTCATAGGCAATTACATTTTTATTTGGATAGGACTAAACAAACAAGAAAATCAGACCAACTCTTCATGTCCTATGCTGAGGGCAAGCAGGGCCTGCCAGTTTCTAAAGCAACCTTATCCAGGTGGTTGTCCTCAATTATTACTTTGATTTATCAGCTGAGACATAAAGAACTCCCTACTAAACCTAAAGGTCATTCCACCAGAGTGTTAGCTACTTCGGTAGCTTTTCAAGCAAGACTACCAATGGAATCTATTTGTGCTGCAGCCACATGGGCCACTCCTCATACTTTCATTTCACATTATAAGTTGGATATGGCCTCTAGGAGTAGAGCTGATTTTGTTTCCACTGTGCTCAAGAGTCTGTTCCGATGAGCCACCCAGGACTAAGGTGCTAGGGACGCTGTCCCAACCAGCAAGAATGAAGATGAGATAGACAACTTAACATTAAGAAGTTATGTACCTACCATAACATTCCATGTTAGTTGTCTTCTTCTCGCCTTCTTTCTTGCGTCCCACCCTCCATCCCCCTAGCCTGGACAGACCGAGAAGAGTCCCTGTTTGAGGCCTTCCTCTGGCTGAGTCTTATCTGGGTTACGTACTCCTCTGTTTTAGTACTGTAGGTAAACCTTGTAGTTTGGACAGGTGTCCTTGAAATTTTTCTATGGTGTTAGCTCTGCCAAATGAGATCTGGGTATCTAGCGCCAAGCATTGTGGGATATGGGGAGGCCTCGAGCCAGTAAATAGCTCTCGAGCTTTAGTAGATAGCCGAGTCGGAGCCGAGGATCGGCTCCAAACCCAACCAGCAAGAAAGAAGGCGAGAAGAAGACAACTAACATGGAACGTTATGGTAGGTACATAACTTCTTAATCTTTCCACCCCATAACACTTCAGTTTGTAACCTTTTTTCTTCTGTCAAAATTCTCATATCCATCCATCCATCCTCAACCCCTTTTCCCATTTTGCACATGGGGTCGAGGTCTCACTTCAACAGTGGCAGTCATCTCTAGCCAAGGTTTACACCACTGGTTGGCTAGCCTTGCCATGGTAGTTCATTTGTACCACTCACTCACACACACACTGTCACCTATGGCCAATTTAGATTGTCCAATCCACCCACTGCATGTCTTTGGAGTGTGGGAGGAAACTGGAGCACCTGGAGGAAACCCATATGACCACAGGGAGAACATGCAAACTAAACACAAAAGGCACCCCCAGCCAAGAATCAAACTGGAAATCTTCTTGCTATGAGGCGACAACACTAACCGCTATACTACCATGGCCACACCTTTGCATCTATATAATTATATGAATATCAAGTGATACACACCATTCTAGTATACGTAACCTTCTTTTTATATTCTTTATACTATTAACATTTAATGCTAATATTTTCAGCTTTTTTTTAAATAAAATTATTATTATCCTCTTCTTCTTCTGTCCGTTACCTTTTTTAATTTCTTTCACAACTATGCTTTTGAACCTTCTTTTCCTCTCTTTCACCCGTTTTTCTATAGAGTGTTTTTCCCCTCATTACCTTCCAATTTGCATATTCCTCTTGACTCGTATTAAGTACTCCTTCTTCCCCTTTTTTCATTGTTTTCATCCAGTATTGTGTCTTTATCACTTTCTTGTATAGCAATCTGTCCTTCTTGTTCCTTTTCTATATTCCTATCTATATCATGTACAGAATCCTGTGTATGTTCTTGTTCTGTAACTTCTACATATTCTTCACAGTCCACCCATGTATGACCAGTTTTTCCACATTTTTTACATTTCATATAACATTTTTTAGCTTTTTTTTTGTCACAATCACTAATCACACGATTATCTTTTCCACCAAAATGCATATTTTTGGCTTCCCTCTATATTTAACAAAGCCTCTGTTACCATCCACATTTATCACACTTGGAATATGTACAACATTTCCATTTTCTATTTTCAAAATAACCCCATGATCCCAACTCCAGTCCATAAACCTCAATCATCATATATTTTTTTTGTGTCATAACTTCTTAACATATAGTTTTTAAATAGTCCTTTAATTTCTCTTTTTCTGCTTCTGTTCTGAATTGTACCAAAATTCTCTTTTTAGTTTCTCTGTGCAACTCCTGCGCCACATAAGAGTTCCAAGGATTACAGTTCTTTTTTAATTCATGCTGTTTTAAAAACTTCTCCATATACTGTCCCATTTCAAACATGTCACAGTAGTTTCTTTATTAATGTGAATGAATGCTTTTAGCTCTTTGGATGAAATACCCAATGGTGTAATTACTGTGTCCTAAACTTCATACCTTTCGAGTCCTTTTTCTTCCTTACTGCTTGACCATATCAAAAATGTCTTCTTCACCTCCTTCACTTCTTCCACTTTTCTTTCTCCTTCATTTATCATCTGTGGATAAGATTTCTTCCGTACTGAAACCTGAGCAATCTCTTCTCCTTCTTCTTGTATTTTTTCCATAATTTTGCCCATGAAGCTGCTATCTCACTCTTTGGTTCACTCTGATTAATCATCTCCTTCAAATAGACATCCCATAACCCTCCTGACTGAAGGGCTGTAGCAGTACATCCCTGCTGTAACTCAGCATCTTCCTCGAACAGCTTCTATTGAAAAAGCACTTCTGTATCCTATGATGATTTTGGCACCTTCGCTCGTATCTCCCCTTGTGCTATCACCTTCTCTCCTGTATTTGCCCTCCCCTCCTCTGTATCTGATCCTCTTTCTTCCAATCTTGTCATCTCCTGCAAAGACTTGACTGCCTTCTTTTTTATTCCACCAACGACTGTTTCCATTTCATCAGCATTAAGTGCATTGCTATTGCACTCTATACTTTCTTCCAGTTTCTCCAAGCCACTTTCACACTTGGACTGAAAACCAGAAGTGTCACATTCAGAAGCATCCCCATATGAATATGAATAGGGGAAGTTCCCTGATGGCCAGGCAAACTTTACCTGGTAATATAAAAATCACCTTAGGTCTCCCCAGAAAAGGGGCCACTAACCTAGTGTGACTAACCCAGTCAACAAAGGACACTAGTCAAACACGAATGTGATAAAGCACGTGTATGTTTAGTATTTTTCAAAAATAATTAATCAAGCATGTCCATATTCTTCACTTATTATTATATTTCTTATCTATTTAACAGTAAAGCTGTCAGTATTGCTGCATATCTCATTGTATTGTTATGAGCACATCAGAAATACTTATTTTTTCAACTTATTCTTTCTCTAATTTTCCTTTATTTATATTTATATTTTATAGTGATTGTTGTAATGATGCTTAAATATTTCTGCTGCATAGCCTTGCAAGATTCAGAATGGTTCACATTTTAAACTGAGGCCACAAGACTCTTCATTTTGATTTTGGATTAAAACTCATACAGCAGGATTCAAAGTCACGTCACTAAATCTTATGTAAAGCAATAGGTCAGCTGCTGACAGTTTGTACCAAGCTGGTTTTATAATTTGCACTGTGATTCCTCATATCTCTGTTGAAACTGCACCCCCCCCTTATTGTCTGCCTTGTCTTCAGCTGATATAACCAGTTTTTATAGCTTGTGTGTTGCTTAACTCCAGGTTCCCTTAATTTGACCTGTTAAAAACAGTCTGCATTTAAATTGGAACCTGTGCACTGAGAGAGAGCCTTACAAGACTATCTGCAAATATATAGAGCTGAGTATATTTTTCTGTATTATTCTGTATTATAGAGCTAAATTGTTGCTTAGATATCTGTTGTCTTACTGTTCTGCAAATATACAGAGATCAGTATATATTTTTCTGGTTTTATAATTTGCACTGTGATTCCTCACATCTCTGTTGAAACTGTCTTCCCCACCCCGTCCCTGTTCTTGGTTGTAGTTTAAATTTGGTGGCTTTTGCAGTGCCCGCCCCACTGTAGATTTGATCTAGGACACTCCCCCAGTCCCATCTCTTTACCGCATTCTACCTAATAAACCCTTTCTGCACTTGCTTTTAGTCCTTTTTAATTTAATTACATTTTTTCAAACTGTGTGTGGACTAATATTGCTACATACTCAAGTGTGCCAGCTTGCACTGCATGTGAATTGTTTTTACTACTGTTTTTGCTACTTTTCTGGAAAAAAATTGTAAGCCTGTTTCCTACCTTTCCTGTAATTAGTGTTCCAGATACAGATTTGCTGTATCCAGGACTGTTTGTAAGCTTCTGAGCCCCCCAAGCCTTTCTGTGTTGGAGGGGAGCCTTCTAGCTTATCAGTTGGAGTGGTAAGCATTAGGTAACCTGTCTACCACATAAGGAGTGGTTCTGGCCCAGAATTTGTAGTTATTGGCTGTTTGGGCGGTCTTCTATCTCTCTCAACTTTCTGATTTGAAGGCCTGCATTTGCATTTGTTTCTGTCCTGTAACTCCTGGGCCCATCTCATTTGCTCACTCAAAAAAAAAAAAAAATGTATCTGCTTTTACTGTATTTGTGTTTCTTCCTACTTTATTTTGCTTTTGCGTCATCTTAATAGTACTCAATTGTATTTATTACTGCTTGGTGTAACTCATTCTAAGCCTTTTAGTTTAAGCACTTGGGCTTCAGACCAGTTGTTTTACATTAAGAAGGTTTGTGGTCTGCACTGTAGTGGCAGAACAGGTAGCTTACATCCTTCTAAGTTGGGAACTGCTGATTGAGGGCTCAGTGTCTGTTATTCTAAAAGTGTATTAATTCTGGTTTAAGCACTTGGGCTTCGGGCCAGTTGTTTTACATTAAGAGGGTTCGTGGTCTGCACTCTTGTGGGAGGAGAGGCTGGACTCTGCCCTTCTGAGCTGGGAATTTCTGGTTAAAGGCTTATAGTGCCTGCATATTTGAACTGCTTCTTACTGAAATTGGTACACCTTGTTTGCTGTAGCATAGACTAGATCCAGGCCTGCTGAATCTAGCTTTGTTTGTATAACTTGAGCACTGATCCAGGCATTCTTTAAAGTATTCAGTTGTATTTATTACTGCTTGGTAGTAACTTGATTAAAGTGTAGCTATAATTTTAAGTCTTTTGGATTAAGCACTTGGGCTTCAGACCAGTTGTTTTACATTAGGAAGGTTTGTGGCCTGCACTGTGGTGGCAGGACAGGTAGCTTACATCCTTCTAAGTTGGGAAATGCTGATTGAGGGCTCAGTGTCTGTTATTCTAAAAGTGTATTAGTTCTGGTTTAAGCACTTGGGCTTCAGGCCAGTTATTTTACATTAAGAAGGTTTGTGGTCTGCACTCTTGTGGGAGGAGAGGCTGGACTCTGCCTTTCTGAGCTGGGAATTTCTGGTTAAAGGCTTATAGTGCCTGCATATTTGAACTGTTTCTTACTGAAATTGGTACACCTTGTTTGCTGTAGCATAGACTAGATCCAGGCCTGCTGAATCTACCTTTGTTTGTATGCTTGTTTGTTTGCTTGTTATTTCCCTGAAATGCTAATTCCACCTAAAATGCGGCTTTTCAGCGCTTCTGTGGATCCCTAGTGATATCTGCATTGCTTACTGTACTTATTTCCTTGTTTCACTTGAAAGAAAGTTACTGTTTGTCGTTTTTGCATTTAAGTTACCTGTAACACTTTGAATTTAAGTTACCTGGCACTTGCTCACTAAAGCAATTATATAAGTCAGCACTAAAAAATTAAAAGCACTACACCCTCACAAACTCCCCTTGAGTACCTTGTTCCCCATTGGCCCTTTTTTTCAGTTTATAAAGGAATTCCCAATACTATTCTTGCATGTCCAAAGGTCAGTTGTCAATCTCCTCTCCGGTCCAGCTGGTGAATCTGGGAATCTTGAGGCAATGTTACAACTGCCTCATGTACACAGACAACCCTCTCCTCCTCCCAACAAATTCCAACACATGTGAGAGATGCAACCATATAGCCAAACTGGAGGCTAAGCTCTCTCAACTTAGTACTGGCATAACCAGTCAGGAGGAGAAGGAAACCACACTCACTACAATTCCAGTCTCACATAAACCTACCACAACAGCAAACCAAACACATAAACACACAAAAACATACTTGGAGGCTCTAAATAAAAATCTGCCTAAGCAGCAGAGACCTCCAAAGCGGACACCCAAGCAACCGCTACCCCAAAACAAAACACGTGCAACACATAGCTCACAAAGCCAGTGTGCCGAACAGTCACAGCCCTTAAGGCTAAACAACACACCTGATACACTTGTAATAGGTGACTCTATCGTCAGGCACACTGACATCCCGCTCACCAGGCTGAACAAGGAGAAGGTCACGGTGAGCTGCCTGTCGGGCTCTAGGATCCGCCACGTAACACAAGCACTCAGGTCACTCCTAGGCAAGTACAAATATGACTCGGTCATTGTCCATGCTGGTGTGAATGACCTGAGAAGTACCTCCCTGGACTACATGAAAAGAGACATAAAGAAGCTCTCTGAGCATGTAGCCCAGGCCGGTATGACCCTGACCTTGAGTAGCATCTTACCCTCACCAAGAATGATGCCACAAAATGAAGACAAGATGATCAATTTCAACAATTGGCTTAAGTATTGGTGTCATTCAAAGGGGATCCAATGCCTGTCAGTCTGGGATGACATGCTCGACAAGCCACGATGCTTCGCTAGGGACGGCTTGCACCTGTCACCCCTGGGCTTTCGGATATTGGCAAAGGCTCTTGCTTCCCCCATAGTGCCTTTTTTAGGCAAGGCTCAAAAGACAAACCCACCTCCATAGGTATCACAAGGGATAAGAAACTAAGAGTAATGCTACTCAAAGCCAGAAGTCTAAACCTCAAGATGCATGCACTCGAAACTCTCCTTAGCATGGAGAACATCGGTATCTCTGCAGTAACAGAAACCTGGTTCAAGGCTCCCGAGAGCACCCCAGCACTACCAGGTTATACCTCATACGATGATTTTCGGCCCCAAAACTTGGACCGAACCACAAAAGGAGGGGGAGTATCAATATTCGTCAAAGATACCCACACCTCCAGGTTGGTGGCACAGCACGAAGCATCAGAGACTATCCATGTGCAACTAACAGTGGGTAAAACTGCCTTCCAGTTTATAGCCTGCTACAGACCACCCTCCCAAACCCAGGAACCCCACTCGGCCTTCCTGAGAACACTGGAAAATATGAAGGTCTCTCCAAACACCATTATATTGGGCGACTTCAACTACCCAAACATAGACTGGGAGCATTACTCTAGCTCCAACACCCTAGCCCAAAGGTTCCTAGAATTCATAAACTCAAATGCTATGGAACAACTTGTTACCACTCCCACAAGAGTGGAAAACATACTGGACCTGATCATCACCAACATGGGGACTCTATGCTCCAGACTAGAAGTGTATCCCTCACTGGTAAGATCAGACCATAAACTAATCTCACTGGATATTCACATCCCGACCCCACCCCCTGCCCAGAAAACCACAGTGAAAAACTTCTCTAAAGCAAATTTCACACTCCTCAAAACCGAGGTGAAATCCTTCAAAGCCTTCCAGCCTGTGGAAAATACGGCCCAGACCGCAGAATCCTTTATAAACGCATTCTATGAACACCTTCAGGAATGCATGGATCATGCAATCCCAAATAAAACCAAGACCCAATCCTCCAAAGGCAGATGTCCTGTCTGGTGGACCCCAGCCATAAACAAACTATACAATAGAAGGAGGAAGCTACTACATGATAGAGCAAAATCCCAAAAAGGGAAGGCATCTCTGATCAGTATTAGCAAAAAACTACTGGCACTCATAAAATCGTGTAAGGCCAGCTTCGAGAGAAAAATTGCACAGGACACTAAGGATAATCACAAAGCTTTCTTTAGTTATGTTAGGAACCTGGGTGGGAATTCCCAGATATGCTCAGAATTACTCCAAAATGACAAAAAATACATCAAACCCACAGACATTGCCAACATCCTAGCTGACAGGTTCAGCGCAAACTTCTCCCCACCTCCCCACCAAAAGGGCAAATATCTATCCCAGCAGAGTGCTGCCCCCCTGACATCTCAGATGCTCAGGTAAGAGCCGCCCTCTCCAAAGCAAAA
The DNA here is from genome assembly GCF_019279795.1 of Protopterus annectens. NCBI lineage: Eukaryota > Metazoa > Chordata > Ceratodontiformes > Protopteridae > Protopterus > Protopterus annectens. The sequence goes on along the minus strand of NC_056745.1, from coordinate 973,534,389 downwards.
AACACAGCATCAATGGGACCAGACGGTGTCCCAGGCTGCGTCCTACATGAACTCCAAGAAGAGCTAAACCCAAACATAAAACTACTGTTCAATCTCAGCCTTACTACAGGATATGTACCCAAAGAGTGGCGTACAGCAACAGTGGTCCCTCTCCACAAAGGTGGTGCCTCAACGGATCCTGGAAACTATCGCCCCATAAGCCTGACTAGCTTGGTCTGCAAAGCTATGGAAAGGATCATCATGGACCTCATAAATAAAGATATTGGGGACCTACAGACACTGGATCCTACCCAGTTCGGCTTTGTTAAGGGCAGATCCTGCCTCTTAAACCTGGTCGATTTCTTTGAAACAGTCAGCAAGGCCATTGACAAGGGGAAGGTGGTCCACACAGCCTATCTGGACCTCGCAAAAGCCTTCGATACAGTACCCCACTCGGGCATTGTAGATAAGCTCACCAGCTTAAATATAAATCCCTATGTCACTAGATGGGTTGCAAACTGGCTCAAGGACAGAACCTACATGGTTAGAATTGCTGGAGCCATGTTAGACTCCAAACCAGTTACAAGTGGCGTCCCACAAGGCTCAGTCCTGGGACCTCTCTTGTTCGGTATATATTTCTCGAGGTACAGGCCAACACAGAAGGACTGTGGCTGACCAAGTTCGCAGATGACTGCAAACTGGGCGCCATAATCGAATCTCCAGCCGACACAAGCATCCTCCAAAACGGCCTCATAGAAACAGACAACTGGTGCCAGAGCCATGGCTTCAAACTAAACGCCAAAAAGTGTATAGTCATCCCCTTTGGCAAAAACAAAGTGCCCACAAATTACCACATAGGTGGTAATCCATTAAGTACAGAAGAAGTAATTAGGGACCTGGGGACCCAAGTTGATAGCAATCTCTCATTTGACAACCACATGGCCAAAGTGGTTAGAAAAACATTTTATAGAGCCCACCTAGTCATGAAGGGATTCACATCTAGATCAGGGGAGGTCATCGTGCCTCTTTACTCATCCCTCATCAGGCCCATAATAGAGTACAATGCCCCTTTTGGGATGTACCTTACCAGACACCTGCAGCAACTGGAAAGACCCCAAAAGTACCTCACCAAGAGGATCAAAGGGCTCAAACAGATGCCATATGCTGCCCGGTTAAAGAAACTCCAGCTCTACTCAGTGGCATACCGCCTGCTCAGAGGCGATCTGTGCCTGACATGTAAAGCCATGTCCAACCCGGAATTAATGGACATGCTGCACCTCAGAAAATCCAAATCCCATCGAGCTACGGCTCGAGACTTGAACCTCAGCACTGAAATAAATAGGACATGCTGGAGGGACAGATTCATAACCAAGAGGCTCCCTTCACTCTGGAATAAAATCCCAGTCCAGGTTAGGCAGAGTCCTTCACTGACTCCCTTCAAGAGGAATCTTGATGAGTGGATGGGAGATCGTAGGTTTACCCCGGGTAGAGGCACAGTATACTAACCTCGAAAAAGGGCATAGCAAAATTAATTTAAAATGGGTGGTGAAAGCCAAACACACTCTGGCTAAGCTTATAAATGCCCTAGGGCAGATAGCCTAGTATGAACCTATGAACCTTACACAAGCATTCAGGAAGATCATCTCGTCTGACCTACAACATCAGATGTTTTATATAATATGTAAACTTCTGTAGTGGTTGTAATTCAGGAAATGGCTCATAGATGCCGGGAAAAAAATACTTTTGAACAGTTTTCTCAGCCACTGATGTGGTGGTTGAGCCATATGCCTGCAAATCATTTTAAATTGTATTTCAGGCAATGAATCAAGATTTCCTACAAGAATTCTCTCTTGGTAGCTGACACATAGGTTCATAGGTTCATAGGTTCATACTAGGCTATCTGCCCTAGGGCATTTATAAGCCTAGCCAGAATGTGTTTGGCTTTCGCCACCCATTTTAAATTTATTTTGCTATGCCCTTTTTCGAGGTTAGTATACTGTGCCTCTATCTAACAGTGACACAGAAGTGATACCCGGGGTAAACCTACGATCTCCCATCCACTCATCAAGATTCCTCTTGAAGAGAGTCAGTGAGGGACTCTGCCTAACCTGGACTGGGATTTTATTCCAGAGTGAAGGGAGCCTCTGGTTATGAATCTGTCCTCCAGCATGTCCTATTTATTTCAGTGCTGAGGTTCAAGTCTCGAGCGAGCTCGATGGGATTTGGATTTTCTGAGGTGCATGTCCATTAATTCCGGGTTGGACATGGTTACATGTCAGGCACAGATCGCTCTGAGCAGGCGGTATGCCACTGAGTAGAGCTGGAGTTTCTTTAACCGGGCAGCATATGGCATCTGTTTGAGCCCTTTGATCCTCTTGGTGAGGTACTTTTGGGGTCTTTCCAGTTGCTGCAGGTGTCTGGTAAGGTACATCCCAAAAGGGGCATTGAGGTTCAAGTCTCTCGAGCGCGTAGCTCGATGGGATTTGGATTTTCTGAGGTGCAGCATGTCCATTAATTCCGGGTTGGACATGGCTTTATACGTCAGGCACAGATCGCCTCTGAACAGGCGGTATGCCACTGAGTAGAGCTGGAGTTTCTTTAACCGGGCAGCATATGGCATCTGTTTGAGCCCTTTGATCCTCTTGGTGAGGTACTTTTGGGGTCTTTCCAGTTGCTGCAGGTGTCTGGTAAGGTACATCCCAAAAGGGGCATTGTACTCAATTATGGGCCTGATGAGGGATGAGTAAAGAGGCACGATGACCTCCCCTGATCTAGATGTGAATCCCTTCATGATCAGGTGGGCTATATAAAATGTTTTTCTAACCACTTTGGCCACGTGGTTGTCAAATGAGAGATTGCTATCAACTTGGGTCCCCAGGTCCCTAATTACTTCTGTACTTAATGGATTTCCACCTATGTGGTAATTTGTGGGCACTTTGTTTTTGCCAAAGGGGATGACTATACACTTTTTGGCATTTAGCTTGAGGCCATGGCACTGGCACCAGCTGTCTGTTTCTATGAGGCCCTTTTGGAGGATGCTTGTGTCGGCTGGAGAGTCGATTATGGCACCCAGTTTGCAGTCATCTGCGAACTTGGTCAGCCACAGTCCTTCCGTATTGGCCTGTACCTCCGAGAAATATATACCGAACAAGAGAGGTCCCAGGACAGAGCCTTGTGGGACACCACTTGTAACTGGTTTGGAGTCTGACATGGCTCCAGCAATTCTAACCATGTGGGTTCTGTCCTTGAGCCAGTTTGCAATCCATCTAGTGACATAGGGGTTTATATTTAAGCTGGTGAGCTTATCTATAATGCCCGAGTGGGGTATTGTATCGAAGGCTTTTGCGAGGTCCAGGTAGGCTGTGTGGACCACCTTCCCCTCATCAATGGCCTTGGTGACTGTTTCAAAGATATCAACCAGGTTTAAGAGGCAGGATCTGCCCTTAACAAAGCCGAACTGGGTAGGATCCAGTGTTTGTAGGTCCCCAATATCTTTATTTATGAGGTCCATGATGATCCTTTCCATAGCTTTGCAGACCAAGCTAGTCAGGCTTATGGGCGATAGTTTCCAGGATCCGTTGAGGCACCACCTTTATGGAGAGGGACCACTGTTGCTGTACGCCACTCTTTGGGCACATATCCTGTAGTAAGGCTGAGATTGAACAGTAGTTTTATGTTTGGGTTTAGCTCTTCTTTGAGTTCATGGAGGACGAGCCGGGACACCATCTGGTCCCATTGATGCTGTGTTTTTGCTTTGGAGAGGGCGGCTCTTACCTGAGCATCTGAGATGTCAGGGGCAGCACTCTGCTGGGATAGATATTTGCCCTTTGGTGGGAGAAGTTTGCGCTGAACCTGTCAGCTAGGATGTTGGCAATGTCTGTGGGTTTGGTGTATTTTTTGTCATTTTGGACTAATTCTGAGCATATCCGGGAATTACCACCCAGGTTCCTAACATAACTAAAGAAAGCCTTGTGATTATCCTTAGTGTCCTGTGCAATGTTTCTCTCAAGCTGGCCTTAGACAATTTTATGTGTGCCCGTAGTTTTTTGCTAATACTGATCAGTGATGCCTTCCCTTTTTGGGATTTTGCTTTATCATTTAGTAGCTTCTTCCTTCTATTGTATAGTTTGTTTATGGCTGGGGTCCACCAGACAGCACGCCTGCCTTTGGAGGATTGGGTCTTGGTTTTATTTGGGATCGATGATCCATGCATTCCTGAAGGTGTTCATAGAATGCGTTTATAAAGGATTCTGCGGTCTGGGCAGATTTTCCACAGGCCCGGGGCTTTGAAGGATTCCACCTCAGTTTTGAGGAGTGTAAAATTTGCTTTAGAGAAGTTTTTCACTGTGGTTTTCTGGGCAGGGGTGGGGTCGGGATGTGAATATCCAGTGAGATTAGTTTATGGTCTGATCTTAACAGTGAGGGATACATTTCTGGTCTGGAGCATAGAATCCCCATGTTGGTGATGATGAGGTCCAGTACGTTTTTCCCTCTTGGAGTGATAACAAGTTGTTCCATAGCATTTGAGTTTATAAATTCTAGGAACCTTTGGGCTAGGGTGTTGGAGCTAGAGTAATGCTCCCAGTCTATGTTTGGGTAGTTGAAGTCGCCCAATATAATGGTGTTTGGAGAGACCTTCATATTTTCCAGTGTTCTCAGGAAGGCCGAGTGGGGTTCCTGGGTTTGGGAGGGTGGTCTGTAGCAGGCTATAAACTGGAAGGCAGTTTTACCCACTGTTAGTTGCACATGGATAGTCTCTGATGCTTCGTGCTTTGCCACCAACCTGGAGGTGTGGGTATCTTCGATGAATATCGATACTCCCCCTCCTTTTGTGGTTCGGTCCAAGTTTTGGGGCCGAAAAGCATGGTATGAGGTATAACCTGGTAGTGCTGGGGTGCTCTCGGGAGCCCTGAACCAGGTTTCTGTTACTGCACAGATATCGATGTTCTCCATGCTAAGGAGAATTTCGAGTGTGTGCATCTTGAGGTTTAGACTTCTGGCGTTGAGCAGCATTACTCTTAGTTTCTTATCCCTTGTGATACCAATGGAGGTGGGTTTGTCTTTTGAGCCTTGCCTAAAAAAGGCACTATAGGGGTAGCAAGAGCCTTTGCCAATATCCGAAAGCCCAGGGGTGACAGGTGCAAGCCGTCCCTAGCGAAGCATCGTGGCTTGTCGAGCATATCATCCCAAGCTGACAGGCATTGGATCCCCTTTGAATGACACCAGTACTTAAGCCAGTTGTTGAAATTGATCATCTTGTCTTCATATTGTGGCATCATTCTTGGTGAGGGTAAGATGCTACTCAAGGTCAGGGTCATACCGGCCTGGGCTACATGCTCAGAGAGCTCATTTATGTCTCTTTTCATGTAGTCCAGGGAGGTACGTCTCAGGACATTCACACCAGCATGGACAATGACTGAGTCATATTTGTACTTGCCTTGGAGTGACCTGAGTGCTTGTGTTATGTGGCGGATCCTAGCACCCGACAGGCTGCTCACTGTGACCCTCTCCTTGTTCAGCCTGGTGAGCGGGACGTCAGTGTGCCTGACAATAGAGTCACCTATTACAAGTGTATCAGGTGTGTTGTTTAGTCTTAAGGGCTGTGACTGTTTGGCACACTGGCTTTGTGAGAGATGTGCTGCACGTGTTTTGTTTTGGGGTAGCGGCTGCTTGGGTGTCTGCTTTGGAGGTCTCTGCTGCTTCGGCAGATCTTTATTTAGAGCCTCCGAGTATGTTTTTGTGTGATTATGTGTTTGGTTTGCTGTCGTGGTAGGTCTATGTGAGACTGGAATTGTAGTGAGTATGGTTTCCTTCTCCTGACTGGTTATGCCAGTACTGAGTTGAGAGAGCTTAGCCTCCAGTTTGGCTATATGGTTGCATCTCTCACATGTGTTGGAATTTGTTGGGAGGAGGAGAGGGTTGTCTGTGTACATGAGGCAGTTGTAACATTGCCTCAAGATTCCCAGATTCACCAGCTTGACTGGAGAGGAGATTGACAACTGACCTTTGGACATGCTAGAATAATATTGGGAATTCCTTAATAATTGAAAACCAGGGCCAGTGGGGAGTGAGGGTGTAGTGCTTTTAATTTTTAGTGCTGACTTATATAATTGCTTTAGTGAGCAAGTGCCAGGTAACTTAAGTGCAATGTGTTACAGGTAACTTAAATGCAAAACGACAAACAGTAACTTTCTTTCAAGTGAAACAAGGAAATAAGTACAGTAAGCAATGCAGATATCACTAGTGAGCCACAGAAGCTGAGAAGCGTGTTAGGTGGAATTAGCGTTCCAGGGAAATAACAAGCAAACAAACAACAAGCATATAAACAAAGCTATATTCAGCAGGCCTGGATCTAGTCTATGCTACAGCAAACAAGGTGTACCAATTTCCGTAAGATATAGTTCAAATATTCAGGCACTATAAACCCTTAACCAGAAATTCCCAGCTCAGAAGGGCAGAGTCCAGCCTCTTTTCCCACAAGAGTGCAGACCACAAACCTTCTTAATGTAAAATAACTGGCCTGAAGCCCAAGTGCCTAAACCAGAACTAATACACTTTAAGAATAACAGACACTGGGCTCTCAATCAGCAGTTCCCAACTTAGAAGGATGAAAGCTACCTGTCCTGCCACCACAGTGCATGCCACAAACCTTCCTAATGTAAAACAACTGGTCTGAAGCCCAAGTGCTTAATCCAAAAGACTTAGAATGACAGCTAAACTTTAATCAAGTTACTACCAAGCAGTAATAAATACAATTGAATACTTTAGAGAATGCCTGGATTAGTGCTCAAGTTACACAAACAAAGCTAGATCCAGCAGGCCCGAATCCAGTCTATGCCACAGCAAACAAGGTGCACCAACTTCAGTAAGAAGCAGTTCAGATATGCATGCACTATAAGCCTTCAATCAGAAATTCCCAGCTCAGAAGGGCAGAGTCCAGCCTCTCCTCCCACAAGAGTGCAGACCACGAACCCTCTTAATGTAAAATAACTGGCCTGAAAGCCTAAGTGCTTAAACCAGAATTAATACACTTTTAGAATAACAGACACTGAGCCCTCAATCAGCAGTTCCAAACCTAGAAGGATGTAAGCTACCTGTTCTGCCACTACAGTGCAGACCACAAACCCTCTCAGTGCAAAACAACTGGTCCAAAGCCCAAGTGTTTAAACCAGAAGGCTTAGAATGAGTTACACCAAGCAGTAATAAATACAATTGAGTACTTTTAAGATGATGCAAAAGTAAAAAAGTAGGTAGAAACACAAGTACAGTAAAAGCAGATTAAATTTTTTTTTTTTTTTTTTCTGAACAAGTGCTGAGATCAAAGAAACAGATTTGAGTGCTGAAACTAGAAAACTGGCTAGTTATAGGGAAAAAACTAAGCTAGAAGGCTTCCCTCCAACACAGAAGGGCTTGGGGGCTCAAAAGCCTACAAATAGTCTATACCACTTAACAGGAAAGGCAGGAAACAAGGTTACATTTTTTTTTTTTTTTTTTTTTTCTGTTTCCCAGATGCTCTCTTTGTACACAGTAGGAGTGCCTGAAATCAGAATATGATCTCACTGCACTCAGTTGAGTGAGCAAATGAGATGGGCCCAGAAGGAGTATCCAAACACAAATTTACAAGGGGGCGGGCAGCTGCAAGGCCACTAAGATTAACACCAAAACAAAAACAGGGAGGGTGGGTGGGACAAACTGAAGAGCAGAGTGAAAACTTCCAGTTCAGCTAAATATTCCTTCCACACAGTTAAAATCAATTTAAATACTGTATTTTTGGGGGAAAAAAAGCAGATAAAGGTACTTAAATTCTCTTATACGTCCAGTTGAATATAGCAAGTTCTTAGCCGGCCAAAGCTGAGGTTTTTAGCAGAAAATATTTCACACTGTACCACTTAAATAGGCAAGGACAGGAAATCAAAGAATGTGGCTACCCCCACACCTGCAATTACTAACAAATAATAAAATTCAAGCAGCACTAACTGAAGAGCAGAGTGAAAACTTCCAGTTCAGCTAAATATTCCTTCCACACAGTTAAAATCAATTTAAATACTGTATTTTTGGAAAAAAAAAGCAGATAAAGGTACTTAAATTCTCTTATACGTCCAGTTGAATATAGCAAGTTCTTAGCCGGCCAAAGCTGAGGTTTTTAAGCAGAAAATATTTCACACTGTACCACTTAAATAGGCAAGGACAGGAAATCAAAGAATGTGGCTACCCCCACACCTGCAATTACTAACAAATAATAAAATTCAAGCAGCACTAACTGTGACTTTTACAAACTTGTCACCGGAAATGAATTTGTATTAATGAGAAATCAAACAAGCTGACAAACATCTGTGCTATAATTTTGACGAAATTCAAAACAAAAGGTTAACTGCTACTTATCATTTCTTTCTTATTTCTCTTGATTAAAAAGATATGTATATAACTTTACATAAGATCACTTGTCAAGCCAAGCTGCTTTACTGTCAAATAAGTTAAGATCTCCACCTAGAAAGTGACTCATTCAATGTGTCATGAAAGAACAATTGAGTTATTTATAGGTTTTTTTTGCTTATTTATATATTTTACAAGTAGGTGAACTAGTCAAAAGGATCCATTTCAGCAATGACTTGGTTGAAATAAAAAGAAAAAAAATGCGGTGCTCAAAATTATCAAGGAATTTATGTTTTGTTCAGGTGCACATTTGTGCAGTATTTGCATAAATAAATCAAAATGCATACATTCACCAAATTCAGTCCCTGGAATTCAGAAATGTTTAGAAGTGGGAAGCATTAACATAGCCATTTTCCTACTTAGGGTAAGCCTTTATGACTCTTCAGACTGCTCTACCACTAAGGCTTCCTGCTAGCAGGGCCTCAGCATGGAAGGTTATCTTGTCTGCAGAACTGAATGCTAAAGCAACAACCTGAGGGAGTAGCTAATGCAAATTAACCATGAGCTCTCCTCCAGAAATGTCAACAGCTCCCAATTTATGCTGTCAAGCTATTCAGAGAATTGCTTAGCAGTGTAAAATTTCAGGAGGAAAAAGACAATGCCATGAAAGACAGCAGTCATCTAATCACTGTTATAGAAGCAGTTGTAGTGCAGACAAGTTCAAGACAGTCATTGGGGTGAGGGGACGGTTGTGTGTGTGTGTGTGTGTGTGTGTGTGTGCATATGTCTGTGTGTGTGCATGCGTCTGTGTGTGAATGTGCCCATAAGTGTGGGTGATTGTAGTGGGGCTTGTTTGCTGATGGGGGCGTGTGTGTGTGTGTAATTGTGTGTGTGTGTGCGTGTGTATGTTCTTGGGTACCTGGATGTGTATATGTGTGTGAGTGTAGGTGGTGCCTTTGCCAGTGATTGGCTGCTTGGTACATTGCTGCCATCACATCTGACACCACTAGTGTTAGAAAAGTGTGATTTACAGGCATGCTAATGAGTTGATAATGAGTTTTTTGTCATTTTGGCCATAACTGTCTTTGAAACTCATCTTCACACTGCAGCATAAATTGACCTAGCTGGTAAAGCTGAACTTCCTGATTGTGGTTTTTCATAGGAAGTCACTGCTGGTAGAGTGAACTGCACAAGAAGTTATTTCTTTCTTTGGAGAGATTTCTGCTTTTTCTGGGTTAGTGCAACCTTGGAGTTATAAGTTTGGAAGGTGTGGGAGGGTGGGATTGGTGCCCTATAAAAAAGATTGCATTTTGACAATTTGAAACTTCATCCAGTCATAATTCTTCCTTCCCTGTACCCATACTTATAATGTCAAGATAACACAATAATTGAGAAGTTAGAAAATCATATACAAAAGGAATCAGTGTTAGCATAGAAACAGAAACTGCACCGTCATGGATTTCCTATGCAGAATAGCAACTGGAGAGATTAACTTGATAAGCCTAACACAAAATTGAACTTGCCAAAATGTACTGTAACAGCATTTGCAAAGTCTGTTTAGCTGGCCTCTCTAGAGTAGTAATGAATAAAAAAAAAAAATGACATCATAGCTGCAATTCTTTCATTCATTTATTTATTCACTCCCCAATACATGTTAGCCTTTTCATGTCACACATTACTTTTTAAGTGTATTAGGACGTCAAGTAAGTTTATTGTGGAAATGCCACATTAATGCGAATAATTCAAAACATATTATTCTCCTAATAGGCAGAGCTTTGAAAAATATATTTTATGTTTCCAGTATATCCTATATAAAAGAGTTTCAGAAACTATAAAATTGCATTTTATTTATTTCATTTTTCTTAACCAGGTTGATTCATCTACACCTCTCCCTATATCCAGAAATTCAAGGTTTATTCTATTTTATTCTGAATTTGTTAAGATAGAGCACTGATCCCATTGGACCCATTAAAGTTTCAGGTCAGGGAAAACAATAATTGTATAACATTATACATAGGGTGAAAGACAAAATGTAATATAAACATATATTATGTTATATTATACACTTAAAGAATATCATAGTTGGTTTGAGAGAATAAAGGCAAAAAATAAATGACATTATATGCAGAAGGAATGAAAAAACACAATATATACATGCATTATATATAGGGTGGGAATCAGATTTGGAATGCTGAAAGAATCGCAATCAAAAAATAGAGCAGAAGAACTGAAGGTATGTAGATGGAAGGAAGAGGTTTAGTTAAATGACCAGAGAGACAGCAGTTGCATTTTTCCCAAAGTCTTGAAATGTGGTTTTATTTGTGAACTGAAAATGGGTAAGAGGAATGATATTTAAGAAAAGAAAGGAGAGCGTCCCACAGTTTGGGAAAAAGGACTGAGAACGCATGGTCTGTGCAGTGAAGACTAGTTTGGGAGAGTGGGATGAGAGGACATGAGAGGTCGATATCTTTACAGATGAGGATATTTGACCAGGACACAAGCAGGTTCCATCACTCTTTATTTTTCAATAAATGTCATGGGATTATGGGATTTTTAACAGCCCCCCCCCCCCCCCCGAGTAACCATCAATGCAGTTAGATGGTCCTTTGGTTTAACTTGGCACCTTTGCATACTCCTAATGTTATACTACAACTGCAGTTCTGGAACATAAATCCAAGTACCTAGTATGGGGATAGAACCTACAGCATTCTGATCTTCACTAAATTGCATGTAGTTTGTTGAGACACATTTTGTTAGACTCACTATGGTTATGATGACCAATAAGAGATTTGGTAGAAACTGTTTAAACTCTTTACTCTGTCAAAGAAATTTGAATTATTAGACAATTAAGCCAACTAATGCACTTAAATATCCCTCCACTGGCTATATACACTTTTAAGTATCACAGCAGTGAACAAATAGGAGTAGTTTATGTGATGGTTTAGATGTCGAACATATAAAAATGGGAGTACCATTAAAACAAATGAAAAACAAATGTAAACTATGTTTTTGACATCTTAAATTGCCATTCAGTCTGATGTTTCTGCCTTAAAATGACTACATTGAGCTGCAAAAACAGATATTCTCCAGATGATGGCAGCAAAGACTAATGTATTTCTCAACCACAACTATCTTTTTTTTCTCCTTTTCCGTGCCCTCTAAAAGTATGTTAATAGTTTCTTAAACTATGCAGAGTACATGATGGTGGTATTAGAGGTTTTACTTTTAAACTGGTATCTTACCGTTTGGCTGTTGATCTGAACATTGGGTAAGAGGATCACCATTTCTTATGTCTTGTCTTCTAGTACGTCTGAAACAGAACAAGAAAAGAGCAGTGGAATGAATTACATGCAGACACTTGATTACTAAAATAAATCTGGAATGGTTATTTCACTGAAAAAATGTGTAAGGACTGTGGATATCATACATGAGTAGTAGAAGCTAACATATGCAAAATAGTGATTTCTTGCCCTCAGTGGGCTATTTGACATGACAATATAGGAAAAGTTAACGTAAATCAAAGCGCCGCTGCAGTATATGTTTCACGCAAAGTTATTCAAAAAGAGCCAACTTATTTAGAAAATCATGTTCAATCATATACTGTTATTTTGTAAGGTTCTCTCTTAAAGTAACATTTGGGCTGCATCTATATTAGCATTGCTCATAAGTAAATACTAGGCTAGATGCTCTTGATGGTCATTTTAAGCCTAGCCAATTTACCTCAGAGGTGAGAATCAAACCTTGTACCTTGTGTCTGTGAGGTAAAAACTTTAATTAATATGTCAAACCCCCTTGCTGTATGTCATTCAAACAAGTCAATGAATAAAAAAGTCTAACTTTAACAGTGATTTTTCACATATAATCTTTCAGTTGTCTTATGCTCATATATTTCCAACAAATCTGAATTTGACAGTTTTGTGTAGCAAAGAATAAATGAGTGAGCTTGTTCCTTCTCTGTTAATTTTTTCCTGTGGATGAACAACTTAGTGACTGTTAAATTGTTTGCTGTTTAACATTCCTTAAACTGCTTTGTTTTACATGTATGTTTATTTTTGCATAATCTTTCTGTGTATTCCTCTAGGTGAAGTGAGTTTTGCTGTTGCTGTTTGCCATAAACACAACAGAAATTTATAACTACATGAAAGAAAATGGATCAGACTGTTCTGAAATGTCAAAATGACTTCTGTTGCTACCATACTCAAGTCATTTGTTTCACATATGACAACTGCATTTTGCTCTGTATCTCATTAGAAACTTACCGCTAGCCATGCTTCCTTTAACACAATGTTGCAACTGTTTCTGACTGCAGTGCTTTCTGGCTGGAGAAACAGATGGGTTGCTGCAGTACATAGACCATGAATGCATTTGCTATGCTGATACAGCTCCTCGTATTCAGTTATATTAAAACAGAAGCTTCAAATATGATACAGTCTGCCTCTGATTTTTGTATATAGCAATCACAGCAGTAGTTAGGCAGATTGGTGTATTGGGCAGTCACCTGACTGGTGTTGGTGCCTTTCTGAAGAGCTTAAAAAAGAAAAGAAAAAAAAAAAGAACCTGCCCCCCCTCACCCCAAACAACCCTAGCTCTGGGTTTGACATAAATTGTTTTACTAGGCTCCTGGGCTCTTGTACAATTACTTCTTTTTGACAGCCAATGAAAATTTTGAACAAATAGTAAATGGCAAACTAATTTTCTACAGATGATTATAACGTTATAAAATCTGTTCTGTTGAGAACTTAACCTGCATTTTTAAATATTTTACTTGTTATACATAGGAGAAGATGGTTTAAACTGGTGTGTCTTAAAGCTAAGGTTATGGGTTGCCAAGGACTTTCACCCTGTAGATCTGCGACCGATTCCTTTAACTTCCAAGTATGTATTATGAGATTTTATGCATGTGAAATAACCACACAACTTGTGCTGTCCATAGTGAGAAGCCTTCATGGTTAGAAGGTTTACCTGGGTAACAGTCAAGTAAAACAAGAGGAAATAAAAATGTAAATGTAGTTGAAATCACAGTTGTTAAATGTTAGTATTCCATGCATTTCACACCTTATAAAGTCTAAGGCTGTGCAATTAATTTTCCATTTCTTCAAAGCAAACCTGTCCTCGGTCTTGCAAAGGCAGCAGCATTATGTGCGAAGTTTTACGTATCCCATTGCTTGGTAATCACAATTTATATAATCAGTGAAAAGTTTAACAGCTGTTTCAACTTCTAGTAAGATACTTTACCTAAATAAGTATTGTATTTGTATGTATGTAGACAAGGTATTAACTAACTTTTAGAGAAAAATACGCATTTCTTACATTTAAAGTCAAATAAATCAGTGTGTGTTAGCATTATGTCACTACACACTAATTTTCTCAAAAATGATTGTGCAGCATCAGTGATAAGAACTGCAGTGCTTGACAGAAAACTACCAACAACCTTTAGTGTATTAAAAGATAAATCTGTTCAATAGTAAAAAAATAAAATAAAATGCTTAAACATCTACAATATACAGAAACCAGGAAAGTGAACTCACATTGATGAGCTGAGCTTTCAAACAAGACTTAGCAGTCACACAATTCCTACAGTGGCTTTTTAGCATATAATAAAAATAAATAAAATAATTCCTAGGGAATTTACACCTCCCATACCACCTAACATTGCACTTACAAACTCGTATACCACTGTATCTCAGTAAAAGATCAACACTGTACTGTTTTGTTTTTAGTGGTTAAAAGCAGTGTTGCCTAAGTGTTTTAAGTCAGAAATGTTTGCTGTATCAGAGGTTGATCAGTCTTAATAACAGAATGTTACATAGATCCACATCTACCATGCTTGTTTGGGTATTATAATACTAAGAACAGTAAACAGCTCTATATAGCCTTCTCTTAGTGTAGTAACTAATCACAAAATTAATGAGCAAAAAGTCAAAGATGTTCAAGACACTTAAGGAGGTAAAAGTAAATTAAACAGGAGGAAGTACAATCTAAAAACAGGAAGGCAAGTGACAGAGTATTAGAAAGTTCCATAAAAAAGTGATGATGACAAAAATATTCTGTAGGTGTAAGAGTATGAAGGAGATGTTGCATTTTATCTGTCTTTGGCCTAGCACTCTTGTGTGGGGTCATTTACTGCACTGTTATAACTTGCTGATACTTGTTAACCTCTGCTATCTCTGAAAAAACAAAAAAAAAAATCTTGCTTTTTTCCCACTTTTCTGAGATTTAAAAAAGTTCAGTTACAGGCTTGCTGTTCTTGAACTGTTTGTAAGTTTCTGTGAGGCCATTTTTTGCTTGGGCTAAAGGAAAGGCTCTCTGTTGATTCAGTGGCAGTGAAAAACATTGAGCAGCCTGCCTGCCCCTGTGGGAGTGGTTACTGACTTGAAACTGTAGTTTTATTGGCCATTCTGGGTCAATTCCAAAACTCCATCTTCCTCTCTTAAAACGTGGTTGCCTCGTGGTGTTGGTGTCTTTTCAGGCTTGTTGGCTGTTGGTGAAGCACCCACCAAGAGAAGAAAACGCTGAGAGAAGAAAGGTGCCACTTTTGAGACTTTAAGTATTTTTCCTCTGTTTATTTGCTAAGTTTTTCTGCATAGCCGCCTATTTTGAGCATTTTCTGGCTTATTAAATTTGATTTCTGCATTAGTAACTGTATTTAGAGCACAACCTAGAGCTGTTTACTAAATTTCCTGTTTGCACTTATTTTTAAAATCGTTTTTTTCTCAAAACTTGCATTATATCTGTCTTTGGCCTAGCACTCTTGTGTGGGGTCATTTACTGCACTGTTATAACTTGTTGATACTTGTTAACCTCTGCTATCTCTGAAAAAACAAAACAAAAAAAATCTTGCTTTTTCCCACTTTTCTGAGATTTAAAAAAGTTAAGTTACAGGCTTGCTGTTCTTGAACTGTTTGTAAGTTTCTGTGAGGCCATTTTTTGCTTGGGCTAAAGGAAAGTCTCTCTGTTGATCAGTGGCAGTGAAAACATTGAGAAGCCTGCCTGCCCCTGTGGGAGTGGTTACTGACTTGAAACTGTAGTTTTATTGACCATTTTGGGTCAATTCCAAAACTCCTTCATCTTCCTCTCTTAAAACCCTCTTTTGCGCGGTTTTCGCGTTTTTGAGCATAGCGCAACAGCGGGCAGCGCCGCCTAATTGGGTTTAAACTATTCCTGGCTCCACAAAGTCTGCTCTTCACTTTTTCCCTTAGAACTGCTCTATCTCTCAATTTAAACACCATATTCTCATTCTAAGGCCCTTCACTGGTCCAATTAAGTAATCCTACAAGTTAGCACTATTAAACCATAAGCACTACTTACTCTTATACTCTCTACGATTACCCTGTCCTCTATTGGTCCGTCTTAAATTCAGTTTCCTTATTACTCTAGCATGTCCAAAGGTCAGTTAATGGTTTCCTCTCCAGTCCAGCTGGTGAATTTGGGAATTTTGAGGCAATGTTACAACTGTCTCATGTACATGGACAACCCTCTCCTCCTCCAAACAGGTTCAAATATATGTGAGAGATGCAACTATTTAGTCAAACTGGAGGCTGAGCTCTCTCATCTCAAAACTGGTGTAACCAGTCAGGAGGAGAAGGTAACCTCACACAACACAATTCCAGTATCACATAGTCCCACCACATCAGCGAACCAAACACATAAATACACAAAAACATACTCGGAGGCTCTAAATAAAAATCTACCTAAGCAACAGAGACCTCCAAAGCAAACATCCAAGCAAACGCTACCTCAAAACAAAACACACACAACACATAACCCACAAAGTCAGTGTGCCAAGCAGCCACAGCCCTTAAGGCTGAATAACACACCTGATACTCTTGTTATAGGTGACTATTGTCAGACACACTGACGTCCCGCTCACCAGGCTGAATAAAGAGAAGGTCACAGTGAGCTGCCTGTCGGGTGCTAGGATCCGACACATAACGCAAGCACTCAGGTCACTCCAAAGCAAATACAAATATGACAGTCATTGTACATGCTGGTGTGAATGACCTGAGACGTACCTCCCTGGACTACATGAAAAGAGACATAGAGGAGCTCTCTGATCATGTAGCCCAGGATGGTATGACCCTGACCTTGAGCAGCATCTTACCCTCACCTAGAATGATGCCACAGTACAAAGACAAAATGATCGATTTTAACAATTGGCTAAAATTTTGGTGTCATTCAAAGGGGATCCAGTGTCTGTCAGCCTGGGATGACATGCTCGACAAGCCACGTTGCTTCGCTAGGGACGGCTTGCACCTGTCACCACTGGGCTTTCAGATATTGGCAAAGGCTCTTGCCACCCCCATAGTGCCTTTTTAGGCAAGGCTCAAAAGTCAAACCCACCCCCATAGACAGCACAAGGAACAAGAAACTAAGGGTAATGCTGCTAAACACCAGAAGTCTTAACCTCAAGATGTACGCACTCGAAGCTCTCCTCAGTATGGAGAACATCGATATCTGTGCAGTGACAGAAACCTGGTTCAAGGCTCCAGAGAGCACCCCAGCACTACCAGGCTATACCTCATATCATGCTTTTCGGCCCCAAAACCCAGACCGAACCACAAAAGGAGGGGGAGTTTCGATATTTATCAAGGATATCCACACCTCCAGGTTAGTGGCATTGCACGAAGTATCGGAGACCATCCATGTGCAACTAACAGTGGGCAAGACTGCTTTTCAGTTTATAGCATCCTACAGACCACCCTCTCAAAGTCAGGAATCCCATTCGGCTTTCCTGAAAACATTGGAGAACATGAAGATCTCTCCGAACACCATTATATTGGGCGACTTCAACTACCCAAACATTGACTGGAAGCACTACTCAAGCCCCAGCACCTTAGCCCAAAGATTCCCGGAAATTATAAACTCAAATGCTATGGAACAACTAGTCACCACTCCCACAAGAGGGGACAACATACTAGACCTGATCATTACCAACATGGGGACTCTATGCTCCACACCAGAAGTATATCCCTCATTGGTAAGATCAGACCATAAATTAATTTCACTGGATGTCCACATCCCGACCCCACCCCCAGCCCAGAAAACCACAGTGAAAAACTTCTCAAAAGCGAACTTCTCACTTCTCAAAACCGAAGTGGAATCCTTCAAGGCCCCAGGGCCAGTGGAAACTACAGCCCAAACTGCAGAATCCTATATAAATGCATTCTACGGACATCTCCAGGAATGCATGGATCATTCTATTCCAAACAAAACCAAGACCCAATCATCCAAAGGCAGGCATCCAGTCTGGTGGACCCCTGCCATAAATAAACTGTAC
Source organism: Protopterus annectens (assembly GCF_019279795.1). Taxonomy (NCBI): domain Eukaryota; kingdom Metazoa; phylum Chordata; order Ceratodontiformes; family Protopteridae; genus Protopterus; species Protopterus annectens. The sequence continues at coordinate 973,516,760 of NC_056745.1, read as the reverse complement.
AACAGAAGGAGGAAGCTACTACATGATAGAGCAAAATCCCTAATAGGGAAGGCATCTCTGATCAGTACTAGCAAAAAATTACGATCCCTCATAAAATCCTCCAAGGCCAGCTTTGAGAGAAAAATTGCACAGGACACCAAAGACAATCATAAGGCTTTTTTCAGGTATGTTAGAAACCTGGGATGCAACTCCCAGACTTGTTCTGAGTTGATTCTAAACGACAAAAAATACACTGAACCCACAGACATCGCCAATATCCTGGCAGACAGGTTCAGTGCAAACTTCTCCACCCCCTCCCCCCCAAAAGAGCAAGTATCTATCCTGGCAGAGGGCTGCCTCCCAAACATCTCAGATGCTCAGGTGAAGGCTGCCCTCTCCAAAGCAAAAAACATTGCTTCCATGGGATCAGATGGCATCCCAGGTTGCGTCCTACATGAACTACAAGAGGAACTAATCCCTCAAATAAAACAGCTATACAATCTCAGCCTCACTACAGGATATGTGCCCACAGAATGGCGTACAGCAACAGTGGTCCCACTCCACAAAGGTGGAGCCTCTACAGACCCTGGAAACTATCGCCCCATAAGCCTGACTAGCTTAGTCTGCAATGCTATGGAGGGGATCATCATGGAGCTCATAAACAAAGACATTGGGGACCTACAGACACTAGATCCTACCCAGTTCGGCTTTGTCAAGGGCAGATCCTGCCTTTTGAACCTGGTTGACTTCTTTGAAATAGTCACCAAAGCCATAGATGAAGGGAAGGTAGTCCACACAGCCTATCTGGACCTTGCAAAGGCATTTGACACAATACCCCACTCGGGCATCATAGATAAGCTATCCAGCTTAAATATAAACCCCTATGTCACAAGATGGGTCGCAAACTGGCTCAAAGACAGAACCCACAGAGTGAGAGTTGCTGGAGCCATGTCAGACTTGAAACCGGTCAGAAGTGGCATCCCACAGGGTTCTGTCCTGGGACCACTCTTGTTCGGTATATACTTTTCCGAGGTACAGGCAAACGTGGGAGGACTATGGCTCACCAAGTTCGCAGACGACTGCAAACTGGGCGCCATAATCAACTCTCCAGCTGACACAAACATCCTTCAAAAAGGTCTCATAGAGACAGATAACTGATGCCAGCGCCATGGTTTAAAGCTAAATGCCAAAAAATGTATAGTCATACCCTTTGGCAAAAACAATGTGCCCACAAATTACCACATAGGTGGAAACCCATTAAGTACAGAGAAAATTATTAGGGACCTGGGGACCCAAGTTGATAGCAATCTCTCCTTTGAAAACCACATTGCCAAAGTAGTCAGAAAGACCTTCTACATAGCCCACCTCATCACGAAGGGTTTCACATCTAGATCAAGAGAGGTAATCGTGCCCCTTTATTCATCCCTCATCAGGCCCATCATAGAATACAATGCCCCTTTTGGGATGTACCTTACCCGACACCTGCAGCAATTAGAAAGACCCCAAAAGTATCTCACCAAGAGGATCAAGGGTCTCAAACAGATGCCATATGCTGCTCGGTTAAAAAAACTCCAGCTCTACTCAGTTGCATACCTCCTACTTCGAGGTGATCTATGCCTGACATACAAAGCTATGTCAAATCCAGAATTAATGGACATGCTCCACCTCAGTAAATCTAAATCCCTTAGAGCCACACGCTCGAGGGACTTGAACCTCAGCACAGAAATAAATAGAACTTGCTGGAGGGACAGGTTCATAACCCAGAGGCTCCCTTCGCTCTGGAATAGAATTCCAGTTCATGTGAGGCAGAGCACCTCACTGAATCTCTTCAAGAAGAATCTCGATAAGTGGATGGGGGATCGTAGGTTTGTCCCAGGGATTACTCCCGTGTCACTATTAGATAGAGGCACAGTAAACTAAACCTTAAAAAGGGCACAGTATACTCAAATCAAGGGGTGGCGTAAGCCATACAGAATCGGGCTAGGCTTATAATTGCCCCAGGGCAGATAGCCTAGTATGAACCTATGAACCTATGTGAGTCAGATAAAAGGAAGCTTATACAGGGTGATTCATCGTGAATAATGAAAGCTTTGTAAATACTTCACCTTAATATACTCATATGTTATGACAGAGGAGTCAAGCTCTGTTGTAAAGAGATGGACTGGAGGAAAAGAGAGATCATTGTCAAACAGGAAGATTATGAAGAATCATGTGCTTAAAGATCTAAAGTAGTGATTGATGCCTTGCAAATACGATTTACTGCAGGATAATAAAGAAGTGTCAAGCATCTTTTTTTCCTTAAAATGTGGTGATATGGTCTCTCTCTCTTTTCTCTCTGTAGATCAGGTGGATTGAGTTGGATTAGAAAGTTAATGTCAGCACTCCTAATGAAAAGGATATCTCTAGCAGCGAAGAGAGGAAACCTTTGACATCAGTGATTAAAAGTTAGTGAGGAAAACTGAAAACCAGAACCAAGTGCTGTGTCTTGATAGCAATACAGTCTAAACTTAAAACAAAAATTCTCAGCCCAGTGGTGTAGATAGATAAAGCCCCTACTGCAGCCCATTGATCCCACTACAGTTTTAGACTATTAGTTCAAATGCTTGCTAGTGCTGGTAGGAAGGATGGGAGTGACTATCCTGCAGGAGAAGGCAGAGTTGTCCATGAGTTGTGGAAGGGGGTGGACCCATGACCTGAGACAGTAACATTAATTTCACAAACATACAGTAGCATGCATTTGTGATGGGTAATGTATTGCTGGCCCCACTGTAATGTGGGATGTGCATCCCTCTATGGAGGGGAGGATTTATGTCAACAGTATAAATATCCTCATTGCCAGTATGCCAGAAAGAGCACAAGCAACCCTTATGGCTGCCTGAATGATAACGTTCCTGGATGACTCACTCTGGTGGATCTTGATAGCTGGCAGATATGAAAGAAAAAAACATAGAAAGAAAATTAAACACTGATCATTTCTGTGGGGCAGGGGGGGTGACGGTACATAAAAATAAGCTAATCTCAACTTTCAAATTTATGGAATTAAAAAAAATGGCAATATGGTGTTTTCTAGTTACAGAGAGACCACACTCTTCAGCTCTTCTGAGAATTCATACATAAGGATGCTAAAAAGGAGACTTCATTTCATGCCTGAACCTCTGATTCAGTAAGAGAGTAAGAGCAGGCCACGAATACTGGATAGTGCCAGAGGAGACAAGATCATAGATTAAAGTGGCAGAGAGTAAGCTTTCTAGTTAGTGATGTTGGACTCCTTCTTTGTGACAGAATTAGGAACATAACAATCTAGAACCACTACTTTTCTGAAATGAAAATAAACATTTGAGATATTTTGGACATCTAGTGAGTACTCTCTTTGGGTACCTCTCACAATAGGTATTCTAGGCATATGAGTGGAGGTCCCTGGACAGACATGGGATATGCTACAGAGATTACATTACATCTCTCAGCTTGTCTAGGAATGTTGATACAGTAAGCAGACCTTCCATGTCACATAAATGCACATCACTGGCTATTTCTTTGAAGGCATCTGATTTTTTTTAACAGGTAAATGAAAAAATATTGGTCTTAGAAATAACTAGGAAGCTTTATAAATTGACATCTGATAAACTGATAAGGAACAAACAAAGACTGTAATGGAGAGAAATGTACTGGAGCCTAAGCTATGTGATTCAATGGAACCATATAATAGACCTAATCATGTCTGTTGTATAACTTGTTAGATGAAGACATTATCTAGGTGTTACTGGCTTAATATCATATTGGATTGCAAGGAATAACTCATCCAAAATCAGAGACATTATAATGCAATGTGCAGTGCATATATGGATCACACCTAGAACAGCAAACTCTGAGTGATGTGACAGAAAATGTATATAAGATGAGGTGTTTATTGACGTCAATGACAATATAGACAATACAGAGGAGCACCTCCACCCATGTAGAAAAAAAAGCCGAACAAATGTCTTGCTAAAAATACAGAAAGGTGTTCATTGTTCTTAAATATTTTAACTAAATTACAAGAGATCTTCAACTGTGTAAATCAATGTGTCAAAAAAATAACAGTATGTAAGCCTTATAAGAAATATATAAGCTTCTTAATGCTTATACTGGAATACCTTTAATGGTAGATGTTATGTCAATGGCAATACCCCAGGCTGACAATGATGCTCTGTTTTTTTTTTCTTTCCTCTGTTAAAAAGTGCAAATGAACAATGTTATGAAATAAAACCACTCATAGGTCATTATTTTGTTCAAATTAGGAACTTCAAGAACTAATCACAACTGTGGTTTAAAAAGTCTATGAACCTGAAAAAAAAAACAAAAACAAAAAAAAAACTAATCAGTCTTTTCTTATCATGTCACAGTACCTCTAGACAAAGAGCATAACCTAACATAGCCTGTATATCTAATCACAGAATATCTGGCCTTCCAGAGAATACAGAAACCTCAAACACTGTATACAGCTTTAGAACTCAGTTTCCTGATACTTACAAAACAGGACTTTAGAAGTCTACAAATAGGTAAATCCCTCAGGACACTAGCAAAACAACTTAAAGACAAAAAAGAAATAAGTATTGGGTATTGATCAGATCTATTTCTTAGCAATGGAACAAGGCCACTATAGACAGAGCTCACCTCACATTTTTAACAAGTAAAATAAAATAAAACTTCTTTTCCCTCTATTTAGGCACCTTAAGCTTGAAAATCTTAAATGCTTCCTCAGTTTCCACCGTCTCTTGATTTGTAAAAAAAAATTTCCATATCTGCAGAAACAAGGGATGATAGACAATAAGACAGCAATGGAATGGACTAGAATGAAAGGAAAGGAACCTCCTGCAAATGACAAGCAGAATCTTCATACGATCAGCATGAAAAGGACAAATTGTGTCTTGTTTGAAATATACTTTTAACACTTTTATTCTTAATAATGCAGCTAAATCTTCTACCATGAACCCTCAAATAAGCTACATATTTTGTAAATTCTTTGTTGTAAATTCATATGAGAAAATACATTTGTTTGTTATATGCAGAGTAACACTTATCAGGTTTTTACTTCTTCTACACTGGTAATCCAAGGACCACTTTACCAAATGCTTGTTGTGCTACTTTGACACCTATCTACTGTTTTGACTTGTGCTACACCTAGGGGATGGGAGTAATACCATGAGGAGTTTTGACTTTGATTTGCATGGTCTTTGTTTGTTCTACCTAAAAGTACCATGCTGAGCAAGACTAAATGGACTTCTCATAAATGATATGCAGGACTATATGCTACTGTTTTAAAGAACCTTCCAAGATGCTGGTAATAGGACAGAGTGAAGCATTTCTCTTAGCCTACACAATCAGCATCTACTTTCACCCATTTGCTAAACTCTCCCTTTCACCTTTAACCCCTGTCTGAGACTTCAAACATGTAGTTAGACCTTTGTGCTCCTCTAATTAGATCACATGTTTGGCCTCAAACACACCTGTATATAATTGTAGTTTCTAAAAAAATGCAGCATCTCCATTCCCAAATATGCATATGCAGCATGGCAATTGGGAGTAACCTCCTTGGAGTGATGTAACTAGAGCCTTTGCTTACCCCCTGCAGCTCTCTGTTATTTTCTGGTTGATAACAGCTGTGGCAAGGATAAAAGTAGACTGCATCCCTAATCCTTCTAGACTTAGACATTTAAAAACCAATTGCACAGCAGTTCATCATACATAGCTTTTTCCTCAACTGTAGTCATGCGTAGCGAAGTATATAGTCACATGGTGCTGGTAACATTTGGAAGCAAGAACAAGGTACTAAAGGTGAAATGCGGAATAGCACATTATGGCAAGGTGATGTGCATATAATAATAGTCACTTCAAAACCTAAGTCACTATACTGAACCTTATTAAAATAATTTAGAAAGTAGAAAGAATTTAAGTAAGATGCACTCAGTCTGCTTTGCTAAAACATTGTTTTCTGAAGGATTAATATTGGGCACATTGACAATTTGTCAAGCATGTACAATTCCATCCTCTCAAGAAGGAATTGTGGATGTTATTCCAGTACTTTTAAATACATCAGTCAATGTATTTTATTGATATAATATATAAAATCATGTTTAAGAGTCCATGTTGCAGGAAAACAAATCACTCAGTGTGTGCAGAAAATATTACAATGAAAGGAGTATGCAAATGCTTACGGATATCAGTGAGTTTCGAACAAAATGAGAAAAGCAGGAAGAACTAAAACTATGCAAATTAATTAACTTCTGGCCGTCTGCAGATTATTTTTTCCAAATATAGTCATTGCTTATTTCTACAAAATAAAACTTAAATAGAGCTATGCAGAGTAAAATGTACACAACAGTTTAAACATTAACCTTTGCTGTGAACTGTAATCTCTAGTGGCTAACATAATGCACACTCAATGAAGTTTTAAGCAGCAGAGTTACAGAGGGCAGCTTTATTGTGGAGAATGTAATCATATGGTTAGGAAGTTAGCAAATGGAACTTTTTTCTATTTAGTGTATGATGAGTAAATTATTACTCTGCTACAACAGGACCATTCAGATTTGAGGTTGTTGCTGTAAGCAAATTTACCACATTGCTATTCCATGAAGAGTTGTGATAGGGGGTATCATTAATAAGCACATTGTCTGTTATAATTGTTATGATACCAGCACAACATATTGCCTGTCGTAATTGTTATGATATCACTGGGACAACTGTAAAATGAAGCTTTTCTTTCATTTCTGAAGGACAAAGGAACAGGGAGAGAGAGAAACTGTTTTATATTTTATGGTGTAAATGTTGTCCACTGCATTGCAGCAGTTCATCACATTGCACATCTCATGACAACTGCTTTGGATAAGCAGATGAAAGTGCCTCTTATTCAGATTGTATGCTTGATGCCATTTGGCCAATTATCCTAGGGGTACACTGGCAAGCAAAACAATTTTTGAGTCAAATTTATTGTACTATGTAGATCATGAAATTCCACGTTATACAGGTTTGCTACTATCCACAGAGCCAATGTTTAAATCTTCAAAATGTGCAAAGCTATGTGTCCAAGAGTATCTGCATGATGTCATGACTCTATGAAGGTGTATTAACATACGTTCATCTCTTTCTCTCTCACTGTCAGTCAGAATCTTCCTGTGCATATGGAATCATTCAGTAATTTCGTAAGTCTCTAATACATGATCTAATCGAACCAAGCCTAGCATATGAGGTCCAACAAAAGAGGTAAGAATAGTACCTCAAGATTTATTGAAACCTAATGATGTATACTGTCAGACTGAGATACATTGTGATCTGTACTACAGAAGGGTGCCATGATGTATTCATGCACTTTTTTACATTCCTTCTATTTTTTCATAGAGATTGATATGAAAATTATATGACTAGAATTTGAGTGAAACAATGAGGTCATTAACGCCATTATTACAACTTTTGCACAAACTTTATACTGCCATCATTTTACTTTGACATTTACTATCCTACATCTCAAATGGAGGTACACGGGATAGTTTATTAAATGTAGTATTTCTGTAGACTAGGAGGTCCTTTATTTGGACTTTTCTGGTTTATGATAGTCTGCTCCCTCTTGGTCTTTTGAGACTTTTGTTTAAGCAGAGATTTTCATGCAGTGCTACCTTTAAATGTCATTTATTGCAAATATCCTTGTTAGTTCTATTATTTTTAATTTGAAGGTTTTACTGCTCTATATATTGCTGAATTACAACATATGGTATATATTAGGGTATGTGTTTCTGATCCCTGGAAGAAGGTGATAAGATGGAAAGGTTACTCTTATTAACTTTTTTAATGGTTCAGCATTTGAGAACTCCTGTCTATTACATCTATTACATATCATTTACATTGTCTAAGCCAAGAAGATAGGTATATATACACACATACGCACACACACACACACACACACACACACACACACACACATATATATATATAATCATCTCTCTCTATCTCTGCTCCAAAAAAAAAAAAAATATATATATATATATATATATATATATTTTTTTTTTTTTTTTTTTTTTTTGGAGCAGAGATAGAGAGAGATGATTTTTTGAAACATTTTGCAGAAAAACCTACATCTCGTGCAGAAGAGCAGAAGTTAAGAAATGCATGTATGGATGTATATATGTATGTATCTGTCTATCCAATGTTGTCATTTTCATTCATTTCTCAACTGATGGGTTCAGATGCGAGACTCGGATCTACCTCAGCTGCTTCTCCCAAATCATCACATTCTAGACCTCTTGAGCTCCTCGCTTTACCTATAATGCCCTGCAAACCTAATGTACCTCAGATCTTGTTTGTCGCCATTAGGTATCAGATGCCAATTTCTAACCCTTGAGCGATTTTGATATAAGCTTCAGAGTTTCCTTCTAACTGGTACTTGTGAGTTAATAAAATTTTGGTATTTTGCCTTTCTTTTTCCTTCCTCCCACAATTTGCTGTTTCCTTACCATTTTTTACTGATAAGTTACCATTTGTGGTACTTCTTTAATCACCATTGCTGGTATTCTTTTATATTCCTTCCAGTCCGTTGCCTATTGCTGGTAGTTTCTCCTTTCTATCCCCTTCTCTTTCCTTTAAAAAAATATGTCTGTTGTTATAGATAAGTGTGATTCTATTGCTTCTCGGCCCTTTGGTTAAGAAATTGTATCTACCTTTTGTTGGTAGTGCTTATAAGATGTTGGAGAAAACCTCTAGGTTTAAAAAGTCTATTTCCTGTGGGCATAAGATCCCAAATCCTGTGATTCTTTAATCTCCCTCTCCTGCTAGAGTGGGTGTTTCCAGCAGCATGCTCCCACTCCCAAGCCCTGCTTAACAGCACATCCACAGTGTTTAAAGAAGTACACTGTGAATGGGTACCTCCCACCACAGCTCAAGTGATTCAGAGCAGCTACTAAGTGAAACTAGTCTCCCAAGCCCTGCTTAACAGCACATCCACAGTGTTTATAGAAGTACACTGTGAACAGGCACCTCCCACCACAGCTCCAGTGATTCAGAGCAGCTTCTATGTGAAACTATTCTCCCAAGCCCTACTTAACAGCACATCCACAGTGTTTAAAGAAGTACACTGCGAATGGGCACCTCCCACCACAGCTCCGGTGATTCAGAGCAGCTTCTAAGTGAAACTAGTCTCCCAAGCCCTGCTTAACAGCACATCCACAGTGTTTAAAGAAGTACACTGTGAATGGGCACCTCTCACCACAACTTCGGTGATTCAGAGCCGCTTCTAAGTGAAACTAGTCTCCCAAGCCCTGCTTAACAGCACATCCACAGTGTTTAAAGAAGAACACTGCAAACATGCACCTCCCACCACAGCTCTGGTGATTCAGAGCAGCTTCTAAGTGAAACTAGTCTCCCAAGCCCTGCTTAACAGCACATTCACAGTGTTTAAAGAAGTACACTGTGAACGGGCACCTCAAACCACAGCTCCAGTGATTCAGAGCAGCTTCTAAGTGAAACTAGTGTATGTCTCAGTTGCTTTGTGTAAATAATTATTTATCTGCCCTAATTGGGGAGCTCGCTGCTAGGACACCTCAGTCTCTTCCCACTCTTCTTTCTCTCCACCCTACTCCTTCCCCTTGATAGTCTCCCTCTGTAAATTACCTATAAAGTTCTCCCCTCCTCACTGACCTACTCTCTCTGTTATATCCACCTTCCTCAATACCACTGTTTGACTGTTTACATCTCTTCATTGCCACACTATAACGGCCATCCCTCTCACCTACCTGCATTTAGTATCTTTCGAGACAGTTTTTTTTGTTAGTGTCTCTAGGGCTAGTCCATTCCAAGGGTGGGTGCTTAACTATCCCGCACTAGTTTCTGCTAGCCACATAATGCATTACTTCTACTGTATCACTTCTCTGTCCCCCTCTATCCACTATTCAAGTTTCACATGTCCCATGGTCAGAGTTTTTAAAACTCCCGGATAACAGCTGGCCGCCATCTTTAATCTCCCCCTCCTGCTAGAGTGAGCATGTCCAGCAGCGTGCTCCCAGTAAGTTTTTCTTATTATACTATAACTGTAAATGCATTAACTAACTACGGGCATTGCTTTTATGTCATAGAATTGTGTTGTTACAAGGCATAAATGCTATACTTTACTGTTCTAGATATTTGCGTTGTCCATTACAAGTAAAGCATTGCATAGTCATCAGAATAATAGCTTCTGCTGTTTAAGTTTGAGATGTGTAACTGCATTAGCGATTGATAAAATGGATGCACATACAATTAAGAGTTGAAACCATGGATTTGCAGTAGCTAAAGGCTTTAGAATACTATAACTAAATAACCATGTGGTATTAGGCAAAAACACTGAGTTGCTAAAGGGTCGAACAGTGTGTACAGTTCTAATAATAGTTACACTTGCTGAAGACTTTACATTTTAAAACTATTTTAGAATACTATACCTTAATGTCCGTGCTGTATTAAACAAAACAGCCGCGAGCGGAAAGGGTTGTAATAGTGCCTGCAGTCTTAGTTAATAGCTGCAGTAGCTAATGACTTTACAGTTTTACAACTATATCTTGCCTTTTTATACATAGGCAACTATGCAGAGTTAGACAAAACAGCCAGGAGCACTAAAAGATTATAACATTATGTGTGGCTTAGTTGTTAACGGAATCCTGCTCCTAATTATGTTACACTTTTGATAACAGCAGTAGATAAGCTTCTGTGATGAATGTTTTCACTTCCTAACTATTCGTTACTTGTACCAACTGCTAGAAATGTCCATTAATGCTAAAGGTATTTACTGAAGTAGTTTTTACATGTGTATATCACTAAGGTCTAGTTCTACATTAGTAGTTATGAGGAACAAGGTACAACAATAGGATAGTGCATTTCTCTGTAGACTCAACACTATTTTTAAACACAACCTTCTTTCTTACTTGAGGTTATTATCCTCTCCCTAGCTCTCAAGCCCTGCTTAACAGCACATCCACAGTGTTTAAAGAAGTACACTGTGAATGGGCACCTCCTACCACAGCTCTGGTGATTCAGAGCAGCTTCTAAGTGAAACTAGTGTATGTCTCAACTGCTTTGTGTAAATAATTATCTGCCCTAATTGGAGAGCTCGCTGCTAGGACACTTCAGTCTCTTGCCACTCTTATTTCTCTCCACCCCACTCCTTCCCCTTGATAGCCTCCCTCTGTAAATTGCCTGTAAAGTTCTCCCCTCCTCACTGACCTACTTTCTCTGTTATATCCACCTTCCTCAATACCACTACTTTACTGTTTACATCTCTTCATTCCCACACTATAATGGCCGTCCCTCTCACCTACCTGTATTTGGTATCTTTCGAGATAGATTTTTTTGTTAGTGTCTCTAGGGCTAGTCCATTCCAAGGGTGGGTGCTACCTGCTCTGGGCTCACTCCGCTCCCCTACCCTACCCCCATTCTCACCCATACTCTCTTTCATTACATTTATACTTATAGACCTCACCCCTTACTTAACAACCATGTCCTACCAATTACCCAATTAATTATTCACAGACCACCACACCCCCCCATCCTCACCATACCAGCCATATTCAACTTCACTCTAACTACTTATCACCACATTTGCTTACTTAAACACTCCACATAGCCAATCTAGGTCACCTCAAGCTATTACAATGTCTCATACTGCATACCCTCTCACAATAAACCACATAATATATACAATCACAATTTTAATGCTCCTCCAACTCACAGCCCTCACCTCTTAGCACACTCAACTACAACACAATATCTCCCTCTCCTGGCAAACTACATCCATTAACTACCACTCTGTAACTCCAACCATACACATAGCTCCATGTCTTTTCACTCCCTCACACACTATTACCACCATAACATGCAAACAACCAAATGTACCACCAACTCTCTAAAACACATTATTATCATCAACATGTTTACCAAACTCTACTTACATTTAATGACTAAACTATCATGCTGTGGGGGCATACATCCCAACCCTGGTCCCAACTCACTAGCAAACACACCCTGACTCTCCTTCTGATATTACCCTTAGACATAAGAACTCACTTCTCTTCCTTAACATAAATGTAAGAAGTATCTCAAATAAAACTCACAAACTCCACACACTACTTCAGCTATATAAACCTGATATTGTACTAATGACTGAAACCTGGCTAAAACCAGAAATCAGTAGCAATGACATAATACCACCAGGCTATAACATTTTATCCAGGGACAGAAATGGTAAAAAGGGTGGAGGTGTAGCACTACTATTCCAAGACCAGCTCAAGTTAGAACAAATAGATGCTAATATACCACACATAGGTAATACAGAAACTGCCACAGCTCAGTTAAAGCTGAACCCCAATAAACACATTGATATTATAGGCTGTTACTGCCCACCTGGTAACAATGTTACCAGTATTGAAATCCTACAAGACTGGATCTCTACCTCCTTCCCTCATGAAAATATCTTATTAGGAGATTTTAATATAGACTGGAATAACTGCTCTTGCCACAATCCAACTATTCACATTAACCTTCATGGGTTTGCCCAACTTATCACAGCCCCCAAAAGAATAGACAAAACATCAAAACAAGTCCATCCTGGACTGGATACTTATATCTGACCTCTCACTTGTATCTCTAGCAGGCTGTCTGCCAGACAGCTTCAGTGACCATCAAGCTACCTTCCTCCTTAGAAAAAAAACTCACCATATTAACCAGACAACCTTAAGAATAGTCAGGAACAAAACAAACTTCAAACCAAAAGAGTTTAGATATTCATTAAACAGATGTAACTGAAAACCACTAACATCACTGTCACTAGATGAGGCAGTACGTTACTTCAACCCAACCTTCCTACAAATATTAGACCATCACATACCCGCTAGAACCATTAGAACAAAGACCAACTATGCCCCCTGGCTAAAAAAGGAAACTAAAACTATGCTCAAAGACAGATACAAAGCATGGGCAAACTACCACAAAAACAAATCTCAGTCAACAAAACAAACCTACTCAGAGCTTCGTAATAAAGCCAAGAAATGCATTAAATCTGATAAAATCAACTACTACCAAAACCTCCAAGAAAAACATCTCTACAACCCACAAAAAGTTTGGGCCACTATAAATTATGTACTAAAACCAGGAAAAACTACAACCCCTACACCTAAAACAGTAATTAACTCTGAGAACATCCCCACTCAATTCAATACATTTTTCACTGAATCAGTACAAGCCCTTGCAAATACCCAAAGTATGAATACCAACCCTGACCTGCCACTCAAACAAAATAAAACTAACCCACATGATAATAGCACCAACTTTACCCTACAGCCAGCCCCAACCAAATCCATTTTAAAACTCCTCCAAAAGCTTAAGCCAACCACCCTGGCCACTGATAATCTGCCAGCAGAGTTCCTACAGGTAGCTGCAGATGCCATAGATTATCCTGTAGCCATCCTAATTAAGAGATCTATAACAGAGTGTAAAGTTCCTAACATATGGAAAATCTCTCACATTATACCATTACACAAGGGAGGAAATTCCATTGAATTAAGTAACTACTGACCTATAGCTATTCTGTCACTCTTATCAAAGATTCTGGAATGAGTTGTTTACACCCAACTCATAGACTTCCCCCTAACAAACAACCTGCTAACTAAAAACCAACATGGCTTTAGGCCCTTCCACAGCACCACAACAGCACTAATGTCCTTCTCCAATACAGTCAACCACCACAGAAACAAAGGACAACTAGTTTCAGCCATTTTTCTAGACTTGTCTAAAGACTTCAACATGGTCAACCATAACAGTCTCCTTAACACACTAGCCACACTAAATATCAGCACACACTCTATAACATGGTTTAAAAGCTACCTATCAGGTCGTCAACAAGCAGTGAAATGGCACAACCAACTATCCTCTCCTCCGCCTCTTACCATAGGTGTCCCTCAGGGCTCCATACTTGGCCCACTACTCTTCTCTCTATTTACCAACCCGCTCTCATCCTCCACACATAATGCCTCAGTAGTACAATACGCTGATGATACCACCCTGATTTCTGCAGCACAAACATTAGATGACCTACGCTCCCTGACTCAACAGTCCTTCTCTCAATTGAAGACTTGGTAGACTAACTCTCAGGTAATCCTGAATCCAAATAAAACAAAACTTCTCCTATTCAACACAGGTAGAACCATTCTCCAATATGATATCTTCACCATCATATTCAGTAACAAAATAACAATCAGCCCTACCTCCCACACTAAACTCTTAGGGGTAGAAATAGATTGCAGCCTTAAATATGACATTCATATAGCTCAAACTATCAAAAAGGTTCATAAAAAGCTCAGTCGCCTTTATCTCAATAAAAAAAATTCTTACTAAACAAACTAAAGCCCCCATAGCCAGAACACATCTGCTGTCTATCCTCCTCTACACATCTCCAATACTTACTAACCTCCGCAAAACTGATCTACACAAGCTAGAAACCTGCTATAACAAGATTGCTAGATTTGCTACTGAAACCCCATGTAAAACCCATCACTGTGTAGTTCTCAAGCAACTGGGGTGGCTTGACCTACCTCAGCTATTGAAACTCAACCAATTGTCATTTGCACATAAAATTTACTACCAACCAACTAAAACTCCAGCTCTACAAAATTTATTTATTTAAATACCTTATTCCACCACTAGAACCTTAAGATCCAGCACCCAAAACCACCTAGAAGTCATCAAACATAACAATGATGCAGAAAAATCTCTCTTTAGCTATTCCATAGCTAAAGCTTGGAAGTCCTTACCTTACCACCTAACCTCCATCTGCTTCTCTACCCAATTCAAAAAGCTTCTCAAAGCATACTATATGGATTCCTGGTTATGCTCCTGTGACTCCCCAGGATAAACATTGCTCAGCTATTCATCCCCCATCTAAACCTAATCTCAATCTAATTTCCAAAGAGCAAATAGTCCACCAAACATGTTTACAACTGCATCACCTACCTGGATATATAATAAATCACTATAGTTGTCAAATAACATTCAAAGCTTCTATGTGAAATATTATACTGGCACTATGTACATATGTAACTATCTATTACAGATCCTCATTGTGTTCTGATATGTGAAAATATCTGCAAATGTTTTTCGTTGTATTTTTGCTGTATGTCATCTTTTGCCAGCTATTATTAACAGATAATCTATGCTATATAACCTGATGATTCATACCTTTTGACCTGTGAAATTCTGAACTGTGTAATATGTGATTTGCAATTGTTTGACCTGTGTAGAACTGTCTAAAATGTATCTGGAGTTTTTCTTCCCAGGCCTCCACTGAAAAAGGGCCTGTGTCCTGTCAGACTTTCCCTGTAAACAAATGTAAAATAAATAAATAAATGTGTTTACTGTCTGGGTATATCCCACCTAGATATAAAGTGTGATACTTGTTCTGGTTTTAATTTGAGAGCCTTAATTAACCATAAGAACAAATTAATTCTATGGGACCTCTTGCCCTTCAAATCTACCTCCTCAGTGGTGGAGCTCAAACAACTTCTAAGAAGCCAGAAAAGGCAAAAGTTGATTTTCAAGTTAAGGACAGGCAGTCTCGGAAAAGGTCTCTTGATTGTCCCTCAACTTCGGCTTTTGCTCCCACAATGGAGCCTCCTGCTAAGATCCTGAAAAAGTGGGATCCATCAGTCTCGCATCCGACAGCTCGAAGTTCAGGATTTCCACAAATCCATACCTGTCCACTTCCATCAGATCCTGTTTCTTCTAAGCTCCCCTCTGCATTCCTAGAGGAGTCACCTCAAAGGCATTTTAGGCCTCCTTTTACTACCTTCTCTCTTCAGTCTTCCAGAAGCCCTTCAGAAGCAGACATGGACAGGATGATGAGGGAGTTCCTCAGAGCACACATTCAGATGGGTTTTCTTCCAGCTTTGACCCCTTCTGGGCCTGAGATCCAACGAATGTCCACTTCCCTTTAGTATCTCCTTCTCTGATCCACCCTTCTGTTACAGAGCCATTGGATCCAACATCCACAGGGGTCTCTACTGCAGATCTGAAGAACATTTGTTCTTTTACTCCAATGGTTCCCTTGAGCTGACCATTACCGAGTGTTTCGGAGCTGGAGGACTCTTGGAGCTGAAGCATCAGTGCCATATCTGTGGGTCTGGAGTTGACTCTGATGCTTTTGGTGGTATCTCTTCCCCTCAGATCCTTGGTGCTAGATAGCTTGGATCTGATTCCTTCCTCAGCTGGAGTGCTGCTGGGGTTGCAGGAGTTGACAGTCTGAGAGATTTCAGCCTTGGATGTGTTGACTTCTATTTCTCCTAGGCATTCTGCTTTCAAGGTTATAGAGAGGGTTTTCTCTATGCCTGGAGAACAGTCATCCCTGCCCCATTGGCTCACAAAACCCTACCTCATACTGTTCAGTATTCTGAGCCTCAGTTGTCTCTTCAAATGGAACAGCCAGACCAAACAAGCCTCCAGCCAGCCCTTCAGGGCATTGTTATCTTTCTGATACTACTCTAGAACACCTTACTGAGGAAGTCAAGAGGACATGCAAAAGGAGGCAGTTAGATTCCTACCAGCAATCTCTCACAGAAGACACTGAGTTTGATGATGGGGAGGGCTCCCCCAGATCACCACCTGATGACATCTCCTAAGGAGACATCCTGGAAATCTTGAAACAATGAGGTGGTTGGTCTTCTGAGACCCCTTTCCAAGAGTAATTAGCGTTCCTTGGAGGCTTTTGGGTCTGAACATCTATTTCATGGATGATTCCTCCTCCCCAGCTGATGAGTCTCTCTCTGCAGGCATGGAAGGTGCTGGACACTGCTGAGCCAGTACCTAATAGACTGGATAAGATTCTTGCCACCCCCCCCCCCCAAAGACCATGCACACTGGAGCAAGAGCAGTCCTGTTGATGCCATGTTTTTTGCTGCAGCTACAAGAAAGGAATTAGCACAGCAGAGTTCCTCTGTATGTCTATTTAATAGGGAGTTGAGGGCATTGGACAGATTTGGAAAGCATGTTTATGCTTCAACAACCTTTGCTCTTAGGTAGTTGAATTACTTGGCACCTTTTACAAGATTGCAAAGGGATTTGATCAAGGAGCTCACCAACTCTCTCTGCTGGTCCATGTCCTCTGAGGATGAGAACAGGATTTTCTCACAGCTGTCAACCCTTCTATCTATCTCAAATGCATCCATGAAGTTGATCTCCCATGCTGTGGAAGGTACCTCAGTGGAGGTGGGTTCAGGAATAGCCATCAGGAGACAGGCCTGGATGTGCTTATGTGACTTTGTGGAACCATTTAAGTCTTCTTTTGCCATTGTGCCCTTTGACAGATCTTCTCTTTTTGGCCCCAAGGTTAAGGACACACTCTCCAGATGTGAACAAGAGGGAAAGACCCTGTCTGCCATGGGTGTACATTTTTCTACACCTCAAAGGCCCTTCTCTAGGAACCAACAAGATGGCAGAAAGATGTGGTTTAATAATTTCCAGTGTCCTTTCCATGATTCACATGGAATTAGTTCCCACAGGGGAAGAGGGTGGAACTTAACTGGAAGATGCTGACCTCATGGCAGAGGTGGTCCACAGAACCAGGGATCAAGCTCTGTCAGTGCTTCTGAAAGCAGGCTTGACTGTTCCACTTTGGAAGAAGCTAGCTATCACAAAAGATTTGTGAATGCAGAGAATTATATCCAGAAGTCATACCATTCCCTAGCCCTTCCCACAGTTCTGAAGAAAACCCTGATGTTCCACTCAGTCAGAGGGAATCAGCATCTCTAGAAATAAAAAAAAGCTGCTAGAAAAAAAGAGTCATCCAAGAGATCCCTCCAGACCAGAGAGAGTCCAGAACTTACTCAAAACTCTTCTTAGTGCCAAAAAGAACAGGGAACTTGAGGCCAGTTTTGGATCTCCGCAAGTTAAATCAGTTTGTTCAGTATACAAAGTTTCATATGGTCATAGTTCAGTCCATTTTGGCTCTGTTGTAAAAAGATGATTGGATGTACTCAGTAGATCTTCAGGATGTGTACTATCACATCAAAATGAAAAGGCAGTCCAGAAGATACCTATGCTTCCAGCTGGGAGCCAGTCATTAACAGTTCAGAGCACTGCCCTTTGGTCTCACTACATCCCCCCAGGGTGTTCACCAAATGCATGGCGGTGGTAGCAGCTCACTTGAAACTGCTGGGATTCCAGGTGTTTCCATATCTAGACAGCGGGCTCCTTACTGCCCCAACCAGGCATCTACTAATACAGGCAAGGGACTACTTGCTCCACCTATGTTCTCATCTGGGAATAACAGTCAATTACAGCAAATCTCAACTCACTCCAAAACAGAGTCTGGAGTTCATAGGGATACATTTGAACACAGTCAGTCAGATAGCCTGTCTCCCCTCTATTCGAATAAATACTCTACAGTCCCAAGTAAAGAAAGTGATCCAGAATTCATCTCTTCCAGCCTGTCTGCTTCTACAGGCTTTGGGTTCCATGGCACCAGCTATCACCCTTGTTCCACTGGTCAAGTTCCATGTGACAATCCTTCAATGGACTCTGTGAACTCAGTGGTCCATTCTCCATCATCCATTTTCCATGCCAATCAGGATCACTCACTCATGCAAAAGATATCTTCTCTGGTAGATTCATTCAAACCAGCTACACGGAGGCCATCCATCTGTTTTTCCCCTTCCCAAAGGCCATGGTGACCATAGATGCTTCCCAGCTTGGGGGGGGGGGCACTACTTGAGATGGACAGTCCAAAGCATGTGGTCTCCTGAAGGGGTCAAGATGCATATCTATGTCCTGGAGATGAGGGCTGTCCTACTAGCATTGCAGGCTTTTCAAGATGTTCTCCGTTTTGGGATAATTGTGAGTCAAATGGACAATATGTCAGTAGTCTGCTACATTAACAAATAAGGGGGAACCAGATCTTACCCTTTTTGTCAAGAAGCTATGAGAGTTTGGCAGTGGTTGATCTCTTCCAGTTGCTTTCTAATAGCAATGCACATTCCGGGAAATCCAACATGACTGCAGACAAACTAAGCAGGTCTGTTCTGATGCTTTACAAGAGGTCTCTCAATGTCAATGTGGTGGAAAAAAATTTCCATCAGTGAGGCTAACTGTGCTCTATCTACTTGCCTTTCTGCTCAACAACAAGTTCAGCAGGTTCTTTGCCCTGATCCCTCCATTGTGGTAGTCACCAAGGGATGCTCTAGTCCACAACTGGCTCTCTAGACTCCTGTATGCTTTCCCACCCTTACCACTAATTCCCATATTTCTTCAGAAAGTAGTTCAGTTGAAGAGTACAGTTATTCTCATTGCTCCTTTTTTGGACTTGTCAGTCATGGTTCCCGTTCCTCTGGCCTCATCTTCTACATCTACCATGGATTCTGGCTCCAGCTGCAGACCTCCTGTCTCACCAGATGGGCATGACTCATCTGGACATAACAGGCCTCAAATTAACTACATGGTTTCTCAAATTTCGCTAATTGCTATACAGCCCAGGCTTATTCGTCACTCTGTCATATTTTGCTATCTTCCCATAAGGATTCTACTAGAAAGACTTACAACAGCACCTGTACCAGTGATCCTCAAATTTTTAGCTTCAATCTTTAATGAAGGAGCTAATTTTTCAACTATTAGAGTTCAGTTCAATGACATTTTCAATTTCCACATGAGTGAAAATAACTCTACATTAGCCTCTTCTAAATTACACAAGGCCTTTCTCAATGGAGCTTTTTTTGCTTAGACCTCCATTAAAAGATCCTACTCCCTCTTGGAATTTAAATATAATGATTCAGGCTTTAACCCAATCTCCCTTTGAACCTTTAACCAAAGCTGACCTAAAATTTTTATCATGGAAAAACATTATTGTAGTGGATAGTACATCAGCTAGAACAGTATCTGAACTCCAGGCTCTATCTTCAAAGCCTTCTTATCTAACTTTTCACAAGGACAGAGTGTTTTTGTGAACTAATCCATCCTTTTTGCCTAAGATAGCTTCTGAGTCAAACATTAATCAGGTCACTAATCTCCCTGTTTTCTTTCCAAGTTTCTCAAACAAAGGGAAGTACTTGTTACACCTGTTAGATGTGCACAGACAACTTCATTTTTACCTTCATAGAAACAAGAAATTTAGAAAATTTGACCAGTTATTTGTTTCCTTTTCTCCTACCAGACTAGGCAATCCAGTATCTAAAGTTACACTGGCCATATGGTTGACTGATTGTATAACCTTTGTCTACTTTAAATTGGGTTTATCTTTACTAAATCCTGCTAGGGCCCATTCCATGAGATCTATGATGGTTTCGTCAGCATTTTGATCTGGACCATCTTTAGATGACATTTGTGCAGCTGCAACTTAAAATAATCCACGTACTTTGATTGGCTATTACAAGTTGGATTTGATTTCTAAGAACAGAGTGGCATTTGTCTCAGAAGTGCTCCAGAATACCCTTCCTTAGGGGCCTCCCAAGGTTATAGTAGCTGGGGACTATGTCCCATCAGTTGAGGAATTTATGAAAATGACAAATTCAGATTAAAAAGTTGTGTAGTCACCTTAATGTTCTATCTGTGTTGTCCATTTTCATTATTCCTCAACTCCCCACCTACCTGCCCCTTTCTTTCTGGAGAGATCTAAAAGTTGTATAGGAAACTCTGTTCCTTGCTTGAGCTTCAGCTTCCTTTTTCCTATTCTACCTCTGCATTTTTCTGTTATTGGTTGTCCTTTTACTTCTAGGGGCAATAAACTCAATCTGAGGTGTGTTAGGTTGGTGGGGCATTAAAGGTAAAGAGAGGAGCTCCAGAGTTCTAGGATCTGATGATCTGGAAGAAGCATCCGAGTCAAATCTTATTTATTTTATTTTATTTATTTTACGTTTGTTGACCGGGATAGTGTAACTGGATATATGTCCATTTTCGGTAGAGGCCCGGGGGGAAAAGCTCCAAGCATTAGCAGTGACAAAGATAAATTACAGGACTGCGGTGGAGGTGCTGCGGTAGCGTTGTCGCCTCACAGTAAGACGCTGTCCGGTTTGATTCTCAGCTAGAGTGTCTTCTGCGTGGAGACATGCATGAATGGGTGTACCTTCATTGAAGGTTGTGCATCAGGGCTGGCAACTCGGCACGTAAAAACTATCTGCCAATCATTAGTGGACCAGAGTTCCGCTGTGGCGACCCCTAACCGGGAAAAGCCGAAAGACGCAACAACAAAAAAGTCAAAATAAATTACAGGACATTGTTACATTAAGTTGAGATAAGTTATACAGAGTCCTTAGTAGGTTAAAACTAAGATCAAATACTGAGAGCAATCATTTGAGAGAGAGAGAGCAATCAAAAAAGAAAAAAATATATATTGAATTGTAAACATTTCTAAATTTTTTTTTTTTTTTTTTTTTACAGGTATGTGACATAGAACAGTGGAGTATAGAAGTATAAGGAGAGCAAAAAAGGGGAAAGAGATAACAGTCAGGGTATATCAATCCAAGTCTCATATCTGAACCCATCAGCTGAGGAAGAATGAAAGTGGACAAAACAGACGTAACGTTATGGTGAATACATAACTTTTTAATTTATCTAGCAGCTATTTGTTGGCCAGGAACGTGGGCTGGTCAGTTGACACCTTTCTGCCATGACCAAGGCTCATGTGAGCAAACAAAGAGACACTTCTTATAATAAGAATTAACATATACATATATGAAGCAGAATTTAAAAAAAAAAAAAAAATAATTACATTCACTTATATTCACTGATATCAACAGAAATGGTATCACAAGCAAGTATTAACAGATGCATTCTGTAGTGAAGCAAAGCAGGTTAGCCAGCATCTCTGAAACAGGAACATGCAGATCCTTCTAGCAGATGCTCACATGCACACAGACACACACACAAATACACAGACACACACACGCACACGCACACACACACACACACACACACACACACACACACACACACAAATATCCATTCAGCCTCATTCATGCACCTGCAGACACTCATATATACAAACATGCCTGCACACACTCACACACGGACACAAGTGCATCAGCTGTTCTGACCTGTACTATGAATGCTCCAGAAGAAGTGAATGGGTAAATGTCAAAAGATGGCATTCACATCTTCCTCTGAGAGTAAATTTTTTTGAATCTCCTGCCCAAGGATATTGAGAGCTGCACACATTTTTAGAGAACAGGAAATGAGTAATTAGTATCAGCCACTCAACAAGACTGACACATTAGTATACATATGGCTTCACTCACGAGACCGCTGTGTGCACTAAGTCCTTGCAATTTAAAACCATAATTGTACAGTGATCTCTGAATCAGACTTACCACAATACAAAAAATTCTGAGATAAAACTTCATATCACAGTAAAACTTTCTGAATCCCACAGTTAGTATTAGAGATGCATCTTATATTGCTTTTTTCAGTATCATGCTTGGAAAGCTCCCATACATCCCAAAAATAGAATATGTATTTTTTTATTCTCAGTGAACTATGTAAGAAACAGTGAGAGACTGTTCTCTAAAAATGTCAATGCCACAAGCACTTAATTATCCCTATGTACTTTAAGCATGTAATTTTGACAGTGGCGTCATCCACAAGATAACAGGATGATTTGGGGCCTGCTTCTTACAAGTCTTTTCATGTACTTGTCTGTGATGTTATTTCAAAACTGCGTAAGTGTATTATCACAGCATCCATGCAAGGGAATTCTAAGACCACTTGTATTTTGTTCCACATGTAAAATACAATACAAGGTTTGTTCAACTTTCTTTATTACATGTTGTGTAGCCCACTGCGTTACAATAATGCATTATTAATAATGGGATTGTATAGTTGTTTTATATTGACTGAAAAGGTTATCCAGCAAATGGCATATTATGAAATATACAAAACTGGAAATAATTCCATTGTCTTGTGACTACTCTGTGTCAAGACTTGGCTGAAGATACCTAAAATGTACAAGTATTCAAAATTCAATAGACAAAGCTGCATGATGGTATATACTAGAATGTAAGGGATAAGAAGGTCATATTTAAAACTTTTGAAATTATTATAACTTTTCAGTTGTAAAAGTCATTTTTCATCCAGTGCTTATGTAAGCATCATGTGACCATAAAGGCTGTTACTTGAAATTGTTATTGCGCTGTGTAAAAAATGAAAATGGATAGGTCAGATGTTGTTTTTATGTATGTAGATGTGTGTGTATGTGTGTGTGTGTGTGTGTGTGTGTGTGTGTGTGTGTGTGTGTGTGTGTGTGTGTGTGTGTATGTTTGTCAAGAGAGATGACTGATCTACAATGAATATTTTTCACTCATGAACCAGACTATGAAAAAAAAGTAAAACAATGTGATCATACTGCAGTATAAGTGTCAGTAAATAGAGAATTATTGGCCAAAATATAAATAACTAGTACAAATAAGTTCAACAATGATGAAAATATCCAGTTAAATGGATGAATGAAACTACAATAAGTACATCAGGTGTCAGTTTGAAATGTTAGCCATTTACTTACAGCTGTCTTATAGAAGTCATTATATGTAACTGTCTGAAAGTCACCTTGACTTTTTAAAGAACTTAGTACAGCAGTTTTGTACTGTTTATGTAAAACTGTTTTGTTTTTCAAATTACAGATGTTAAAAAATGATACATTTTCACAAGCTTAAACTGTACATTCTAGTACTTTCATATGTACTCACACTGTTTAATATTTCCAAAACTTAAACTAACTAGAGCTGTTAAGCTGATCTCCTTACTTAATTATGCATAGTCAACTCAGTTATCTTACCTGCTGTCATGGTCACCAACACCACCAGTGGTACTTTTACAACTGAAAGCTAACATTCTAAATAGAAACTTTTAAATGTTAGCAACTTTAAAAAAATTAAATATTACTCGTGGTTTTAAAATACACTTCTCTTCATTTAGTTCAATCTTGGCCAATGATTCTTGTGTCATTTGTATATACTGTGTTAGTTTAGAATGAGGAAATGTTTTTCTTAACCAAAAGTTAATGGAACAGGGGTTGTGATTTTGTTATTCCATTTTTACAACCTGTACTCACACCTGAAGCTTTATATTTCATTTAAACCGACTATGACTTCAGGGACTCAGACTATGGAATAATTTTCCATCATATCCACCTTTAGAGCAGGCACAACATGCTAAAGCACATTGTATAGCATGAACATTGTTTATGCTATTACATGTCTTGATTGCAGAGAAAAGTAGAAAGCTAGCTTGAATAAGGCATGTATGTGATTTTTAATGACTCTCTTATTTTGCCATATTTATACTATGCTATTAACAATAACAGGCAATAACATAAATAGCAATAACATAAGCCATAACCTTATGGAATGACTGATATTTTCAGAGCATGAGACCATTTTCATAGTTTAGTACTAGGCTATCTGCCCTGGGGCATTTGTAAGGCTAGCCATAGTGATGTGGCTTTTTGCCACCCCATGAAATGGTACAGAAATGTTCCTTTGTGAGACTCAAACCCCACACCTTCTGTTTGTAAGGCAAACACCTTAACCATTAGGCTACCATCCCAACCTTTGTGAGCTTATTTCTGAATCCCCAGTATACACATCCCTGAAGAGAATAATGGTGATGCTGGAGCAACTGTCCGTATCACAGCACCAGATGTATGCAAATATATCACTAAACTCAGGCATTTAGAATGTGATCTAACAGCTGAAAACAATGTACCTGAATCTCCTATAAGACAATGGAAAATAAAGGCTGTTGTGAAAGTCATTGTTTTTCCTTTCACTGAGGGTATGCAAGGATAAAATATGTAGTTATATTTATAGCAAAAGTACACTTTGTGCAATGACATGCCAGGATTTAAATTTAAAAGCGCTTGTAATTGTAACTCTTTAGAGCAATTTCTGGGAGATTTGTACAGAAATATGTACTTCCCAGAGGGTGGTGGGCACTAGATCTGGAAAAGGACTACATTCTGGAAGTTGGTTCACATTTCTAAAAATCCTAGCTTCCACTCTGAAAGCAACATGTAAAAATAACAGATAGTTTCTTAGCAGCTGATGTTTCAAAGGAAGCAGCTGATGTTTCAAAGGAAAAATATCATGCATGAAATTTAGGGCTTTCATCTTGCTGCTAGACATTCAAAGAAAGAAAAAAGCTAGCTTTTCCCTTTCACATTCAACAGACTATATACAATAGAAAGATGACGTCTTTTGTGAAAACAGTGAGTTGAAGCTCTAATATTCTCAGATAAACAACTGAGAAAAAATAAATGTTCTGCCACTACAATAAGTGGTGTCATAACAAGAGTATACAGTATTAATGTTAAAATTTGCCACACCCCATAATGCAGGGGAATGAGGCACAGTACACACCTCTGTAACTATAGGTGCGATGAAATGTGACTACCAAACCTCATCCCAACATTAAACTGGTTCTTTGAACTGTGATTATCTGGCATTAGAAAAAAATAATCTAACAAACATAAAGAAGGCCCAGATGTTAGCTATTTTAAAAACATTTCAATTAAAGTAAAGCAGTTAATATATTCTTTCTAGTATGCCTTTTAATTTTCATATATTTGAACACCAATCCAGCATATTACTTTATCAAACTAACTCTAAATTTCCAAGCATTCCCTGAGGATGACCTTTTCAGGTAGGCATACAAACCTTATTTACTAGGGGGAGGTGTAATGAATAGTTGAAAGTTTGCAATGTAATCATTTATTTTTCTAACTGACATAGAGAATCTCATAAAGAAGCGTGGCTATTACTTACTGGCCTCTTATCCCCCTTTTTCATTTTCTTTGTAAAATAATATGAAAAATCTTTAAGTAAAATTAATACTTGATATTACATCTTCTTTTATTCCCACTAATACAGTGTTGACAGAGCTGCATTTGTAGATATGAAGTTATAAAATATTAGTAAATGTAATGTATATATTCTGCTTTCCTCCCTGCACGTTGTGGCTTTACATGATTTAAAGAAAAAGCAAACATTTTAGCATACTACTTAGGTCAGAATATTCTTTATGCTACTATTTACTGCCATCTGATGGCTAACATTGTATTCACTGTAAGCTTTGTATTAAGGTTTGACTACTCACAGTTGGTAGATTAATTAAACTCAATCGCACACACCCATTCATTTCTAGCTGCGTTAAATGCATTCATGGATAATGGCTTGAAAATATAGAATGCATACTTAACCACATTTTTCTCAAGTAACCTCCACCCTTTTTTCCATAAATGTCCTTTTACTCCAGGCAAGTACTTGATTTCAATGCTTTAGAAATTAATTAGTCATTCAAGGGAAAAAATACTAAGCACAGATATCAATCTGTGTGTGAGTGACAGCTGAAGAGGAATAAAATCAAGAGGGATTAGTCTGCTAATGTATTGAAGAAGGCAAACTCTGAAAATGTCTTGAAAGAGAGGTAAATAATTCCAGGTTCAAATTTCTTAACTGATTAATGTACTACAACCTGTCAAAACCCACCCCACCTGCCGAAAAGTATAGCTGGTCCATGTTGTACTCTGTTATACATCATATTCATTCCACTCGTGTTCTGAAACACCCTTTATCTTAAACTAGGCTCTAAATAGGCTGTTGTTGCTCTTTCTTATGTCCCTTAAGAATTTGCCACTCCTCTTCAGCAAAGTAATTACAGAGCTTTCAATTAATATAGCTTTTATATAATAATGCATTTATTTGTATTTGATAATCACATAGTATCACTTTTCAGCAAAGTATCTCTTAGAAAAAAATTTTTGAAGAAGACTTTAGGCAAAATGCAACATATAACACAAAGCAATACAAATATAATGCTAATAAATTAGTAATGAACATACAGCTGTAAATATCACAAAGACAAATATTGCAGATGAGTAACAAAATGTGTGATTCTATGCATACAACAACGTGTAAATCAATGGATGGCAGGAATACTGTGGTAGCAGCAAACTATCAGTTTATGATACACTGTCACATAAATGCAGACAGTTCCTTAAAGGTTTGATCAGTACAGTAACAAGTGTGAAATATTCTGATACTTGCAAAACAGAGGGTTTTAGCCTGCACTACAAGTATAACCCAGGATAAGTAAATGAGGATGCAACAAGGTAGTGTTAAAAACGCACAGACTATGAAAATATTTAGTTTTAGCAAACAAGGTAACAAAGGAAGCGGCAATGACATAAAACCACAGAATACATATTAAGGGAGAGGACTCTAAAAGTAATGTGACAGAAAACTTAAGAAGAAATCAGTGGGCAGTGGATGGGAAATGAGCTGACTGCCTAGATTTATAATTAACTTCATGAGAAGAACAGTATCAGAGATGAAACTGATGGATACTGTGCAAGCAATGAAAAAAGTGTGAATAAACAAAAGAAAATATTATAGATCAGCAAGGCAGACCGAGAAAGAGGCATGTGGTTTCTGAAGTGTAGGAGGACCTGGGAAACATTAAGAAAAGCAGGTCAATGTTTCATTGTAAGAGCTGCCAGAAGACACTCCTCTGTGCTTTTTGAAAATTTTGTTTATATTCTGGATATATAATTGCCCTCACATTGCTCTTTTTTATTACAGGGCTATTTAACTTTTTTTGAGTTGTAAAGATTCTAAGTTACATTCAGTAATTAAATATTTATGCTACATTATGTGATTCCAAACTGATTAATTGTTTCTGAATTGTGCAAGGAGCTAAGAAATTGTGTTTTTACTAAAAGCCAAGATTTCATTGTAATAGCTACAAGAAGACTTTTCTTACTGTACCTATGCTGCCCCTGTTGTGTTCTTAATCCCAGTGGCTGTTCGTTTCCTTGACGTTTATGAAAATTTGACTTTAGAAGCTTCTCCTGCTTACATCTCATTTGCTCATACTAGTGAGTACTATACGATCGTATTGGGAAGATCTTCCCCTTGAATGTTATATATTAAATGTCAATTATATAATGGAAACTAATTAGTATTCTAAAAATTGCAATCTGATTGGATACCCCAATCAGTATGCCTGTTGTAAATCGAGCATATCCCCACAGAAAGAACTCTGGACGTTAAGCTATTATTGAGCAGCCAGACTTCTATTAGGATATGTTTAAAAAATTCAAACTATCATTCAATATTTCATGAGGGACAGAGCAAAATGTTAAAAAAAAATGGACACTCTGTTAAAAGGTATATTTACTGATAATACAATCTATCATAATGCTCTTACCTCTTAACTGTCCAGAATGTAGCAAAGTGTCCCTCATTTTCCTTATACATTTGTCTGTCCTTCTAAATGCGGAAACTTTGTCAAAGCTGTGATGATGTGAGGTATTGCCAGCTATGCCAGGAGATGTAGGGCAATGGATGTGTAACATATGCCAGCATAGCTAGCTGGAGTTTTGTAAAGAATTATATGTTGTTTGTATATCAAACTGATTTGTACAGGTGCTTGTGTTAAAAATGTATTTACAAAGCTGCTTATGTTAAAAATATACCTATCTGATGTTGTCACTCTTCACTTATCCTTGACAGTGGGTTCGGTTCTGAATTTCGGAACCGACTCGACCATTACTCCAGCTCGCACCTCCAAATGCTCTCGAGCTTCACCTTACACATAATGCTGCTCTCAAAGAGACCTCAGATGTTGTTTGCTGCTTCAAAGTGCCAGACGTGTTTTTGCTCCTGCTCTCGAGCTAGCCATTATTTTCTGTGTAAGTTTTCAAAATACTTTATATCCTTTTAAATTTCTACCCTTTTTGTCTTATCTTTTAGATCTTAACTGGGCAGCTCCTCTTTCCGAACACACTTGTGTTTTTTTCTCTGTTACCATGGTTGGTAATCTCCTTACCTTTTGAGGTATTTCTTCATACCATTGTCTGTGGTCTTCTTTTCTATCCATTTACCCTTTTTAGGTAATTTCTTGAATACCATTGTTGGTATTTTCCATTGTATTACATCTCCCTTTCTCCCCTAATGGCTGAGAAAACTAGAGGGGCTTCTGGATTTAAGAGATGCTAGAAGTGTGATTGTAAACTCCCTAATTCTGACGGACACTCCCTATGTGTGTATTGCTTGGGCCCGGTGCATCTTCAGGAAGACTGTGCCATTTGTTATAGCTTTAGCCACTGAGCCCTAGTAGAAAGAAAAAATAAATTTATCTTTTGAAATCTGAGTTCGATGAGGCTATATCTGCAGTTCGCATTCTACCTCCACGTCATTTCGGTTCCCTATGATTCCTTAGAACTGACTTCTAAAATGGCCAAGACTTCCTCAGCTACCACTGTTTCTTTGGAGGCAAACGGGAAAACAGATGTAGTTTAAGTACCATCGATGCCATCTTTTGCACCAACATGATCAGAACTGACTAAGCATTCAGACTGGACTTCCACTCCCTCATCTGTTCCTCAGATATTGGAATGCAAAGGAGTATTCTTTTAAGGATCTGCCTAGGATAAGATGCTCTCCTTCTACTGATGCATTTGCAGACAGGCTCTCTAGTCCATTCTACCAAGAGACTCATGGAGTCCGATGTTCTGAGGTTGGTGGATCAGCTTTTGGTGGCGAGATGATTATCCACCACTGCAGGTCCAAGCCTCTCTGGCTCTGGAACACCTCTAACTCATAAAACAACTACTATTCCTCCTCTGACTTCAGTGGAGACTTCAGAGCTCCTGGCACCATCAGCTTCATTTCAATTGCTTCGGTACCACTCAGACATGTGCCTCCAGTACCGATCACAGTCTTGAGCTCTTCTGTTCTTTCAGAACTAGAGACCTCCCGGGGCTGCGGTTTTGTTGTCAGTTCTGGGGAGCGTGGTTCCACTCCACTTTTTTCAGAGTTGTCCATGTTCCTCTGGGCTTCGGCACATGTAAGCTCAGCTTCAGCTTCAGCTTTGGAGGCTGGTTCCTTTGTGCAGGGTGTGACCACATTTCTGAGGCAGTCTATCTCGGTTCTGGGCTCCCACCCCTCTATGGAGGGGGGGGCCTGCCTTCCAGGCTATGGAGACGGCCTTGTCTATTGTGGGCTTGCAATCTGTATCATCTTCATCAGGCCAACAACCTAGTCCTTCCCCTCATCAAGAGCTATCACCGGCCTCAGCCCTGGGACAGAGAACACAGAAGCCTTAGGATACTACAACGTTAGTTAGGTCCTGTTCAGATAACTCTCGGGCACATCTCACTGAAGAGGTACCCATGAAGAGAAAGTGTAAGAGGAAGCACTTGGACTCCCCTAAGAGTCTTACACAGAAGATACCGATTTCAATGAAAGGAAAGGTTCCCCAAGGTTACCTCAAGAAGACATATAATTTGGAGACATTTTAGAACTCCTAAAGCAGAGGGGTGGTTGGACATCCCAAAACATTCTTCCAAGGAGTCAGTATACCTGCAGGCTTTCAGTGCCTGACTATCTACTTCTTGGATCTCTCCACCTGATGACATTCTAATTAAATTGATTGCTCAGTGGGACTGGAAGAGTCCCTATTCCATCAAACCAATCTCTAAGAGACCACTTCGAGTTTTGTCAGCCCCGGAAGATCAGCAACATTGGTCTAAGAGTATTCCAGTAGATGCTATGGTGGTTGCAGCAGTCACCAGGAAGGAACTTGCAGATGAGAGACCCACTATCCATCTTAATAAGGAGTCTAGGACTATGGATAGATTTGGGAAGCACGTGCATGCTTCATCGACCTTTGTGATCAGGTCCTTAAACTATATGGCACACTTCATGAGACTCCAGAGAAACCTGATAAAGGAACTTTCATATACTCTGACAGTAGCCATGGCTGAGGGACTGCAGTACAATGTAGCTTCTCAGCTGGCATTCCTTGAATCAGTTTGTAAATTGTCATTGAGGCTCATGGCACATGTAGCTGAAGGGATGACTAGGGCAGCAGGTTCAAGTGTAGCCATAAGGAGACATGCCTGGATGTGCTTATGTGAATTTGTGGAGACATTTAAGTCTTATTTCATCAGTGCTCCCTTTGACGGAACATCCCTTTTTGGCCCTAAAGTTAAAGAGACCCTTACCAGATGTGAGAAGATTGGAAAGACTCTGTCTGCAGTGGGTGTACATTTTTCTACTCCTTAATGGCCCTATTCCAGGAATCAGAGGAGTGGGAACTATGGTTCAAAAAGGCCCAAGGGCCTTTCCGGGACTCATGTGGCAGTGACTGGCAGAGTGGGGAGTTACAATGGAAGATGCCATGCTAGACATAGAGGTGGCCAGCATAATCAGGGTTCCAGGGATTCCTTCCCTGGTAACTCCTATCAGCACTCTTGAACAGAGGCCCAATTGCTTTCCTTTGGAGGCAGTTGGGGGACACTTATCCCTGCACCTCCCTGCCTGGCTTCAAATAACATCGGTACAGGATTTTATCCAGAGGTTACATTCCCTTTTCAAATCATCCTAATTATCCAAAAAAAGTCCTAGACATTCCACCCAGTCACAGGGATGCAGCAGTTTTAGAAATACAAAAACTGCTTGACAAAAGAGTCATCCAAACAGTCCCACCAGACCAGACAGGATCTTAATTTTACTCAAGATTTTTGTCAAAAAAACAGGGGACTGGAGACCAATTTTGGATCTCAGTGTGTTGAACAAATTGGTTCGGCATACAAAATTCTGTATGGTCATGGTTCAGTCAATGCTTCCATTCTTAGGAAAAGATTATTGGATGTGCTCAATAGATCTTCAGGATGCGTATTATCACATAAAAAAGACAAATGCTGCAGAAGATTTCTGTGCTTCCAGCTGGGAGCCAGTCTTTACCAGTTCAGAGTCTTGCCATTTTGGTTCACCACAGCCCTAGGGTGTTCACCAAATGCAGGGTGGTAGCAGCCCACTTCAGACTGCAAGGATTCCAGGTGTTTCTGTTTCTAGATGACTGGCTCATTACCGCAACCACCAGGCATCTACTACTACAGGCAAGGGACTATTTCCTTCAAATGTTCTTGTTACTGGGAATGACAGTAAATTACAAAAAAATCCCCTTTAGAACCAATTCAACATTTAGAGTTCATTGGAGCAGTATTAGACACAAGCACTTGCATTGCTTCTCTCCCCCAAGAAAGGCTTCACAGAACAAGACACCAAGTCAACCAGATCATTCACAACAGAACAGTAGCTGCAAGAGTGTTATCACAGACTCTAGATTCCATGGCAGCCTCCATCATTTTGGTTCCTCTTGCTAGGTTTCACATGTGAATTCTACAATGGCTTCTAGCACCACAATGGTCACTGCTGACCCATCCTCTCTCTCGTCAAGTTGCAGTCACCAATTTATGCAAGAAAGACCTAAGTTGGTGGTTTCATTCCGATGAGATTTTTATGGGCCATCCTTTTGTTCTTCCTCCACCCCATGTTTTAGTGACCACAGACTCTTCCTGGATGGGGGGGGGGGGTATCTGGGAAAGACTGTCCAAGGCGCTTGGTCCCAGTTGGAGGCCAGTTTGCATATATATGTTCTAGAGATGAGGGCAGTGCTCTTAGCGCTGCAAGCATTTCAAGAAGTCCTCCCCTCAGGAACAATTGCAATCCAGTCAGGCACCATGACAGTGGTTTGGTACATCAACAAGCAAGGGGGAATCAGATCTTATCCCCTTTGTTGAGAGGAACTCAAGGTATGGCAATGGGCAATTTCATCCGGCCACTTTCTTGTTGCAGTGCACATTCTGGGGAGCTCCAACGTGATTGCTGACAAACTGAGCAGGTGCATTCTAGTGTCTAATGAGTCGTCTCTCAACCCTTTGGTGGCAGAAAAGATTTTCTGTCAGTGGGGCCAGCCATGCTGCGATCTGTTTGCTTCCCCTGAACAAAAAGTGCAGCATCTACTTTGCTGTGACTCCCCCCGAGGAGTCAGTGAGAGATGCTCTCCTTCACGATTGGCCCTCCAGTCTGGTTTACGTCTTTCCTCCAGCTCCCCTCATTTCTCAGTTTCTGAAGAAAGCCAGAGCATCGGAGAACAGAATAATTCTCATTGCCCCCTTTTGGTCTCGACAAATATGGTTTCCCTATCTTTGATCTCACCTAATTCAGAAACCTTGGATACTGGACCTAGATCCAGATCTGCTCTCTCACCCTGATGGACTTATTCACCAGAACCTTCACAATCTCCAGTTCCCTTAATAGCCAGGCATACTACCCTCACTGTCCCAGTTCAAAGAACTGCCCTAGCCTCCCACAAACCTTCTACTAGATGTTTATACAGCAGCAAGTGGCAAAAATTCTCAAGATGGGCAACAGACTATAATTTTTATCCATATTCTGCACCAGTTCATAAAGTATTGGAATTTTTAGCATCGCTTTTCGATGCAGGAGCTTCATCTCCAACAATTTGTGTGCATCTTCCTCACATTCTCCTTCCCCTGCCTTTCGTCTCACTATTCTTATCTTTTCCATGCATCTCTTAGTCTCACTTCAATTTCCTTTTAAACTGACTATTCCCGATCTGATCTTGTAACTCCAATTCTAATCTCCCCATCTCTCTCTAATCCTTTGCCTTTCTCTACTCTGAACTGCCTCACCTGTCACAGTTTATCTCGCGGCATCTGGTCAGTATCTGCACTCTCCGTACACTCTCCTTCCTCTTCTGCCCACTCACTCCTCCCCATTCCGCCCCAACTTCCTCTCCCACACCATATAGTTACCACATCCTAGGAGACGCCATCTTTATTCTCTAGACCTGCCCCTGGCTGCTGTGCATTCCCTGGCTCCAGCGTTCGCACCTAATGTAAGTTCTCTGAAGGTCTCAGTCGCTTAACTGAAAATTTAATTTATGGTTACGTGTTTGCCTTTTTTACTGGCCATCTTGAAAAGTGGATGTGCGTTCTTTGATTTCCCACTGCAAACGCTCAACTAATATAGCGCTTTGCATGTGGAACTTGTATTCAGCTGTTAGGGGCTTGTTTTAGTCGTTAACTGAATCAGTACTAGTTGTTTCATAAACTGTATCTTGTTTTTGACTGAATCCTAATGTAATGTAAATGCTCAACTAATATAGCGCTCTGCACGCGGCTTTTGAAACAGCTGTTTGGGGCTTGTTTTATTCGTTTTACTGAATCTGTGCTAGTGTTTTATAAACCATAACTTTTCTGCCTGTATCTAATGCAATGCAAACGCTTGACTAATACAGCGCTTTGCACGCGGATCTTGAATCAGCTGTTTGGGGCTAGTCTTAGTCATTTCAACTGAATCTGTACTAGTTTTATAAACTGTAACTTTTTTTTTTCCTGAATCCTAATGTATTTGTTCTAACAAGGATTATAACTTAATAATTTGTCTTCGTCGTTTAACTAAATATGTGCTGTGTTTACTGAATACGCTCAAGCTATCATAGTATTTCACACATGGAGCACCTACTCTTACTGTCTGAATATTAATATAATCACTAGACAAGGTTCATTCAATGCAATATATCCCAGCTGCTTAAATTTAGTCTGCTAATTAATTTTATAACTGCTTATACCAATTAACACTGTGCACTAGGAACTGATTACCATAGTTTTACCTATTTGTGCTTTGTCTGTGATATTATGGTATTTTGATACTCCTGTACCGCTTGCCTTATTACATTTTTCTCTCTCCTTGCATGTTCCAGCTTGCATTCCTGCCTGTCCTGCTCTAACCACCTGAATGTGCCCTACTGGAAGTCCATGATAAGAACCCACAAACAAGGAAAATAGAAACAAAAACTAAAATCCCATCTGCTCCCTGAGAGTCACTCCCAGCAAGGAATTTCAGTGAAAGTATGTGTACTGCTTTAACCATTTTGTAACAATTAAGGTAGTACATAATTTCTTCTAGGTCACAGCACGCTTCCCTGCCAGGTTAGCCAGCAGCCAAACTCCCCTTTTCTCACTTAAATAACCCCTACTCTCCCTAATATATTATACCCCCTATCCTGAACTGCGATAGCTCCCTCCTTCCCCTAAACCTGATATCCCCCTCAGGGGACTTTGCTGCAACAAACTGACTGCCCACTAGGTGGCGCTCCTCTACCATCTTGCTGTCTCTATTACTTTACCCACTCTTTCCCTTATCTCCCCCACACAGTTCCTAGACATCTCTTTTACTGCTCACTCCCTCACTATTGTCCCAGGATTACCTATCCACATTCACTCTACCAACACCCCATCTCTATCCTTCGTAAGCCCATTACCTTCTTCTACAGTTTGTATCTATATATCTACCTTCAACTCTATTTCTATGTAAGTCTCTTACCATCCTATAAATCACTGCAAACTTACCTTCAGGCTTTCACACTTTGCTGATTGTTTTCCTCACATTCTCCTTCCTTTGGCTCAACCTGCTCCGTTTGCCCTGCGGGCTCACTCTGCTCCCCTACCCTGCCCTCAAATCTCACCCACCCCCAGCACCTCTGCATTTATTCTTCACATACTCCTCCCACCCATATCAATTAACAAATCATAGTCCTCTCCTTATTACCCCCTCCCACTCTACTACCCTATACCCCTCTCTTCTCTTAGTCTCCTCCTCTCCTCCAGTAAATTAATACAACCTCATCTGTTTCTATACCTCTTCTCCTCAATGAGCCAGTTCACTTCAACTATAATACTCCCTTCAATACCCCCCATACTAAACATGCCCTCCCCAATCTTCTATACTGTCCGGCTCCCTTGCTCTCTTCTTGTACTACTAACTCATCTTTATTATGCTACTTCTTACTCGTCCAAAGCACCCCCATGCCTATCTTCTTCTCAAACTATCCCTTACACTCACCTGCAACCTCTTTTATGTACTCTCTTCCACTCCATATCCTCCTCTCTTATTCCACCTAACCCACTGCACCTATTCCATAACAAACACTTCTCCACCACAACAAACACTTTTACTCATAAACTCCTGCTAGCCCCAAACAGCTCACTACTATACAAACCCAAAAGGCTAAAAGTTACTTCCTGTAATGTCCTAGCCTTATCTGGAGATATCCATCCCAACCCTGGCCCTAGTCTCATTACAAACAACTCCTTCCCCCCTCCCCCAACTTCTCCCACTATGTTTAACCCTTTCCACCTTCCCCTTCTTCCTCTGCCTTCTCTCTCAACTCTCTTAATTTCTTCAATGTCAATGCCCAGAGCCTTAATAACAAAGTACACCAAGTACAAGCTTGGATTAACCACAACCAACCTGACATCTTAGCCATCCCCGAAACCTGGCTAAAACCCCATATTGCTGACTCTGAAATCTTACCTCCTGGTTTCCGTATCCACAGTAGTGACCGATTAAATAAAAAAGGTGGAGGCTCTGCTCTTATCTACTCTAACCTTCTTTCCTTAATCCCTCTTCAAATCCCAGCTCCACAATTAAAAAATTCTGAACTAACAGCAAGTCTCCTATGATTGAATAAACATAAGAATATCTGCATTATTTCCCTATATATCTCCCCAGGCGACAACATCTCTACCCTTGAAAATATTCTGTATTGGGCCTCAACTGAAATAAACTATGAAACTTACATACTAGGTGACGTTAATATTGATTGGAATAAAATCAACACACCTACTCCCTCCCTATCCATTAACCTCTACAACTTCTAACAAGTAATCCACTCAACCACGTGTCCTAACAAAAATCACCCCCCAGGATCCATCTTAGACTGGATCCTAGTCTCCCATCCAAACAAAATAATTTTCTCTGGCACTATCCCAAATACCTTTAGTGACCATCTCCCTGCTTTCATTCACTGCTCAGCTAACTCCACCCAATATCAACACCATTACATTCCCACTCGTAATCTTAGCAACTTCAACCCCACTACTTTCTCAAACATTTTTAAACAAATTAATTGGCAAATCCTAAATACTCTTCCCCTTGACAAAGCTGTAGAACATTTCAACTCTGTCTTCCCAAATACTATTAACTCCCTAGCCCCTCTAAGAAACAAACGAGTCAAAGCTAATTCTGCTCCTTGGCTGTCCAAAGAAACAAAACAAATCATGCACCATAGGGACAAATCCTGGAAGCTTTACCAGAAAAATAAAATGCCTACTACCTTGCTCCAATACACCCAAATCCGTAACCATGTAAAAAAACTTATCACCATCGACAAAAAAAAACTACTGCAATAAGCTTCAGTCCAACAATAATAAGAACCCAAAACAATTCTGGAAATCAGTTAATTCCCTTCTCCATCCAGGGTCTAGGAATAATCCCTGCCCTGACCCAAGTATAACTGACACTGAACTGAGCTCTCATTTCAACTCATTCTTTACAGAATCCATAGCTAACCTAACCAAAACTTTCCCAAACAACAATCCTCTCAACTCTCATTCTTCAACACTCAACAACCCTAATAACTGTCCCCTTAATTTCCAGTTCAAACCAGTTTCAACCATTAATATAAAAAGGCTCATATCCAAATTAAAGCCATGCTGTAATGCCCCTGACAACATACCCTCCACCTTCCTCAAATGTGCTGCTGATGGTATTGCACTCCCAGTCAGTATTCTAATTAACAGATCCTTAAAAGAGTCATATGTACCCAAACTGGCATACAGCCTACATTCTTCCTCTTCACAAAGGAGGCAAAAACACTAATATTTCCAATTTCCGCCCCATTGCCCTACTCTCTTCAATATCGAAAATTCTAGAAAAATGTGTCCACCACCAACTTATGCCTTTTTTAACCCAGAATCAACTCCTACCTCCCACCCAACACGGCCTCCGCCCTGGCCACAGCACCATAACTGCCTTTCTATCCTTCCTAGAAACAGTCAATCGAGCCCGAGATTCTGAACTACTAGTATCCACTGTTCTGCTAGACCTCTCTAAAGCATTTGACACCATTTCCCATAAACACCTTCTCTTTCATCTCACCAACCTTAATCTCTCACCTAATACTCCATCCTGGTTCTCCAGTTACCTATCAGACAGATCTCAAGCTGTCAGATGGAAGAACTCTACCTCCTCCTTCTTGCCAACACCCACCGGCGTTCCCCAGGGGTCCATTCTCGGACCCATGCTTTTCAACATCTTCATTAATAACCTTCACACTGTCAACCCTGACACAACACTTATCCAATACGCTGATGACTCAACATTAGTCTGTGCCGCCTCTAACCTTCCTGAACTACTTACTAAAACCCAAATAGCATTTTCTACTACTGAGAACTGGATGCAACAAAACCATCTCTCTTTCTCAACTCAAGTAAATCTAAAATACTACTTTTCCCTCCTGCCAGGGCTTTCTCTTATGACAAAAATGCTTTCAAAGTCCTAAGCCAAACCAACACTGCTATAGAAGTGGTCCCTTCTGCAAAACTTCTTGACATTACCATAGATGAACACCTTAAATTCGATATCCAAATACAACAAAACATAAAGAAAACCCACCAAAAGTTAGGTATGCTCTACGGGAATAACCTCTTTCTCTCCAACTCCTCTAGGCATACCTTGGCAACTACCTATCTTCTACCTTCCTCACTATATGGAGCCCCTCTTCTAACTAATCTGTCTTCTTCCAACACCTCAAAACTTGAAACTTGCTATAATAAGATCTCTAAATTTGCAACTAAATCCAAAACCTCTACTCACCACTGCCTTACCCTACAATCACTCAACTGGCTAGAACTCTCTAACCACCTAGACTATCTTCAACTAACCACTGCTCACAAATTAATATTCTACCCAGATAAATGCCCAGCCTTAACAAATATCCTTCCCCCATACATCCCAAACAGATCTCTGAGATCTGAACACCAACATTTAATCTCTATCCACAAACCCGTACGTCCTGCTGGCCAACATCTACTCTCTTTCTCTCTAGGTAAGAAATGGAACTCTCTCCCCCCTTCACTTAGGATTATACCAAACTCTGAAACCTTCAAGACCCAACGTTTCTCATTCCTGTCATCCAAATGGAAATGTTACTGCTTACACCCTACCTAAATTCAAGCAAATTTCCCCTATGAGCTCTACATACTCCTTGCTCCACTCTACCCTCGAGCTATTATTTCTATTCTCCTAAAATAGACTTAAGCTGACACTCACTGATTTAGCAATTTCTCTCACATGACTCCAAGTATGTAAATATTGTAAATATCACAGTATTTCTACTGTCTGCACAGCAAGTTTTTTTTTACCTTATTTAACTAAAACATATGCATGCTAACTGCCCCCCTTCTAATGTAAAAACACAAGAAACCTCAGATTTTTTTATTTGACAGTTGATCATGCTGCGCTGAATGGAAATACCTGTAAACTGTGTTCTCTATTATCTGTTAACTGAGTTTTTGTGATGTACATTTTATGCATTTTGCATTTCCTGACTGTATGAATTTTATACATGTATTCTACTTTAACATTATGTAACCTTTATTGTATTGTATTTGCTTACGGAGCTTTTCTCCCCAGGCCTCCACTGAAAATGGGCACGTTCTGGCCCAGTGGACTTCCCCGGTAATCAAACTGAAAATAAAAAAATAAATAAATAAATAAATCTAGCTGCAATTTCACATTTTCATAATGATCTAGATAATTATGCTCTAATATCCCACAAGCTTTATAAAGCCTTTCTGAAGGGAATATTACTGCGCAGACCTCTAGTCAAGGATCTCACTGCACCTTGGGACCTCAACCTTGTGTTACAATTGTTAATTGCTTCCCCTTTTGAACCATCTGCAAGTTGTGATCTGAAGTACTTGCAGCTTGCCCCTGTCTAACATAGATGACAAGCAGACGGGGTAGTTCATTTAGATGCTTTAATACATAAGATACACATCAGGATGGATAGCAGCATCATAATCAAGCTGATTAATAAACAGAGCTTACATACACACATACATACTTGCATCTCAATAGCTTGTTACAAAATGGCAGTCAGGCTCACACATGCTCAGTATTTATACATTGTCCAAGCCCTTGGATAGCCTCTTAAAGGTACATACACACACACATTTACCTACAGTACTTTTCTTGGAAGACTTTATTTTTGTTCGCTATTACCTCTGCTAGGAGAATTTTGGAATTACATGCTTTATCTTGCAACCCCCCTTTCCTGACCTTCCATAAAGATAGAGTGGCTTTGAGAACAAATCCTTCCTTTTTACCTAAGGTGGTTTCTGATGCACATATCAATCAAACTATACATCTACCTGTATTCTTCCCCAATTTTTCAAATAAAGGTGAATATTGCCACCATATGCTAGATGTTCACAGTTAATTATGTTTTTATCATCACAGAACAAGATAATTCAGAAAATCTGATTAGCTATTTATTTCCCTTTTCCCACTGATCTGGGCAAACCAGTTTCTAAGATTGCTTTGGCTTAATGGCTCAACGATTGTACAACCTTCATTTATAACAGAAAGTGCAATTGCTGGGACCTATAAAAGTACATTCTATGGCGCTATAGCCACTTCTGCAGTTTTCCATGCCAGTGCTTCTATAGATGATATTTGTGCAGCGGCTACTTGGGCATCTTCGCATACCTTTATTACTCATTACAAACTGGATATGGTCTCTAGGGGATGAGCATCATTTGGTTCAATGGTTCTCAGGAATATTTTTCATGAGACCTCCCAAGTTTTTTGTAGCTGGGGACTCTGTCCCAGTGCCAAGGATTATGTGAAGATTGATAACATCAGGTAAAGAAGTTATATCTTACCATAACTTTCCATCTGTGTTGTAGCTTTTCACTTATCCTTGACATCCTCCCCACCCACCTTCCCCCTGTCCTTTTCAGGTTTCTTGGTGGAATGAACCTATCCTAACAGGAAATGTATTATTCCATTATGATTATAGTCTCTGATCTGTTATTTTTATGTCTGTCACTATATTGTGCAAACTTGATCTGCGGTAACTGTGAGAGGAGCATTATTGGTAAGGTGAAGCTCAAGAGTTTTTGGAGGGGGCAAGCTGGAGTAATAGCCGAGTCGGTTCCGAGATTTGAAACCAAATCCACTGAAGGATAACTGAACATCGGCAACACAGATGAAACATTATGGTAAGACATAACTTCTTTGTATGTCAGACTGTATTGTAACTGCTGAAATGAATATATTGTAACAGAGGATATTGGAAAAGAAGAGGTTAATCTCAATCCAGCTACCTTTGAAAAATAGTTTGAAATTAAATTACCTGGTAGGTCAAAAAGATTGTATCGTACGGTTCTGATTGTAGCCAGAGATTAAATATATGGGAAAACAAGAACTAAGAATCCTGCTGTATTGTCTGTAGCAGTGAACTAATTACTACACTGGAAGGTAGAAGTGTTGAAATGGTTTTATGGCTTCCAGATGCTATATCACATCTTAGCAAAGCTCTATCTGCATGTATGGCAACACATATGTGCAAGATTCTGGTTCAGTTTCTAGTAATGGGTGTAGTAAAGGAACCAGAAGTCAGATGACCAGATGTATGTGATGTCATTCTGTAATCCAGGATTGAAATGATGTTTTAATACTAGCTGAGACTGAAGTCTCATTGCAGTCTGTTTTTGGAACATGACAAAGTAGGAAGATCACTCCCCTACTTCATCTTGCCTTGCTTTAATAAGTAACCAGTGAGTAGTAATTCTTAAGATCAGTCTGGAAAATATATTGAGATTAGTTGAGTATTGTTTTTCTGTATCTAAATGAATTTATTCATCTGTGTTATTTTAATATTTCCTGTGATTGAAATTCTGGTGTTTATTGTTAATATATATTACTATTTTCATTTTCTTGTATTATTTATTATTAAATATATTTAAACTTTTCATTGTGGCTGGTCTTTCAGAGAATGTTTTAACCTTTTAGAGTACTTATATTTATTTGGCAACACTGTAGCCAGTCCTGAAAGTCTTGCAGTCTGGTCAGCATTACCATTTGTTTTAGTATTAATTTCATTGAGTATGATTGGGTACCATTTAAGAGCCTTAGAGTAGCTGTCTTTGGAGTGCTTGTTGGCGGTGTAACTTCCTTATAGTCTGGGCAGAAGGAGGTCATAGCTAGTAAAGCTGTGCCAGTGTTTCCCAGGTGTTTGTGTGTGAAAATCAAATCTCAAAGAGTGTTTGTGTCAGCTGCTTGGAGCAGGGACACAGAGCGCTGGTTTCACAGAGAGGGTGCTGCAGGACTTGGCATGGACACTTGGCTGAGGGCTCAACTCTACAGCTGTGCCAGTGTGGAGTCTTTTGGGGGCCTGGAGACAGAAAACCAGCCCCCAGACTGAATGTATTCCCTGTGTGCTCTTAAAAGAAACTGTGTTTTGATGCAGAAAGCTGCATCTGGAAATAGTGTGTATATCTATTTTTGTTCCAAGTAAACGCCCCTCTCCATTGTCAGTGGTGATGCTTCAGGCTCCTTGATTACTGGCCCAGAGGAAGGATGTCACAAAAGCTTTTGGGAAAAAAAAATCACAAACGAAAAAGACAAAAGGAAAGAAAACTGGCACCAAATTCTTTCCTGCAGCCATCCAGCAGTGCCCTGATATACTGTGTAAGTGTGGGGACGTACGTTTCATAAGGAGCACAGCACATCAGAAAAAATAAGGAACATGTATGAATGTTAAAGCACTGTTATACAAATATATTATGTAAAAAAGGTTGTCTATTTCTGTGTTAAATAACGTCACTGTATAATAAAAATAACCCACTCATGGATGTGGGTATCACAAGTTTAACCAATGGTTGGCTTTGTTTAAACAGTCAAGCTTTGCTGTCATGATCAAACCACACAAACTAGGAGTTAATTCTGTGATACCCACACACAGTCATGGGTTATTGCTGAAGTACCCTTTCTTTCATATCTTTCCACTGTCAAAGTTGAACATTAGAATGCCTGCAGTTTTAACCACATTTTTCAGCTTAATTTTAAAATCGCTGGCCTTGTCCCTAGTACTGTCCTACAAAGTAAAAATAGAGCACAAGCCACTTACTGAAAAAGAAATCTTATTGAAAAACTTAGATTCATAGGTGTTTACTACATAATGACCTGTTTAAGTCTAGCCATGCATCCCAAATCTCTCACATGTTCTGGTACCCTTGATAAGTGTAAGCAGGGGATTCAGTGGTGAAACATTTATAATCAGGGGCTTGGGAGGTGAACCATTTACAGGCTACCTGCATCTATTAGAGATATACTGTAGATGTCAAACCAGGGAAGAATTTCTTGTTACTCATCCAGTAGTCCAAGCTACATTTGAATTGGGTTAGGGAGGATCTCTGCTTCACGTGGATGGGTTGCCTGTTCCAGAGAATGGGTAGTCTCTGGGATACATACCTGTCTCTCCAGCAGGTCCTATTTATATCACAGGCAAGGTTTACATCTTTGGAGTGGGTAACTCTGGTGCTGTTTGTTTTGAGGATATGCAGGAGGTTCATCAGAGTGGGGTCTGGCAATGCCTTGTATGCCAGACAAAGATCGCCCTTCACCAGCCTGTAGCAGCCAGAATACAGGGATAGGGCCTTGAGGTGGTCTGCATAGGACATGTTATGCATGCCTTGTATTCTTTTATTGAGGAGCCTCTGTGGCTGTTCCATTTGTTGGATATGCCTGGTTAGGTACATACCGTAGGAGGCATTGTACTCAGTGATATGTCTGATGAATGCCAAATATAGTGGAACAATGACTTTCTTGGACCTAGGTGCCATACCTTTGTTTATAAGTTGCACAACATAAAAAGATTTCCTCACTACTGTAGACATGTGGTTTTCAAAAGCTAGCTTACTGTCTATGTGTGTTGAAGTCCAAAAGGTGAGAACAGTCACCACGAGTAAATCCTTCTATAGAGTAGTCCCAACTCAAGCTCCTGACACACTGAAAATATCCACGATGGAAATATGTAAAAAATTCATTTATTGGAAACAGAGAATAATAGTTAAACTATGCTTCATCAGATACAATGTCATAAAATGATTCCAAAATACTTATACTAAACAACTTTCTCATTAATTTAAAATGAAGCTTAATTGCCTTTCATCAGTTTAAAGCCAACATTACATTCAAATGCAGTTTAAATTCAATCCAATTCATTTTCTAAAGTGCAGCACTCACACTCATCACAAAATATTTCAAAGCATTACAAAAACCCTCTGACTAGGCAAAACGCTGCAGACTTCAGACCTAAAAAATGCATTTACAAGCTCATAATTCAAAAGTGCATATTTTGAACAAAAGCATTACAACTTGGCAAATGGCATTCAGAAATGAGAACACATCCCTCACAGGCTGAGAGTTCTTTCATCAAAATACTATCATGGTGTTCCTTGTCTCTTAACTCATATAAACATAGCTAGAATCCCTTACCTTAATTGTAAGAAAATCTATACAATGCAAGTTGTTTAAGACAGTTCCACCATCAGTAACAATGGAAGAATGCTTTGTTAGCACCAGATAGCATGCACCCAACCTATACCTTCCGTGGCATAGTCACTAGTCAATTTATAAGAGTATCTAGATTATGTCAAAATAAAGATGATCTTTTGAATGAAGTTAATAATATGGAAACCCTGTTTGAGGGATATGACATGACTATGGTTAGAAGGTTTTAGAACATGATGCTAGTCCGGTGTTCCATATTAAGAATGGATGTAGGATGGGAGCCACATATCCGTGGAAAAAGGCTTAGTTATGTCATTAAATTCACCAATGAAGTGGAAAGTGTAAGAAGTGTGATTAGGAAGCACTGGAATGTCCTTTCAGTAAATAAAGATATTAGCAAGATTGTAGGACCTGCACCAACATTTTGCTATAGGAATTGCAATAATCTTAAGAGGCAACTATGTAATGACC
Organism: Protopterus annectens; assembly: GCF_019279795.1. Taxonomy (NCBI): domain Eukaryota; kingdom Metazoa; phylum Chordata; order Ceratodontiformes; family Protopteridae; genus Protopterus; species Protopterus annectens. The sequence continues at coordinate 973,472,058 of NC_056745.1, read as the reverse complement.
GACAGGTCACGAATATAAGGAAATCCACTAGTCTAGTACTAGGGGACCTGGTCAGGAAAGGAACATATCCTTGTTTACACTGCCCAAGGTGCAAGAGCATTAGTAATATACAGACTTATCAACATCCCAAAACCCAAGTACTATGCTGACTGCAATACCAAAAATGTGATTTACTTGGCCACCTGTTCTTTTGTACAGCATTTTCTAACCAAAGGGCTAAGGGACCGATCTATGACCACCTTTATGAGATCCATAAGCAGGATGACACTAATGCTTTGGCCAGGCATATTAAAGAGTGTCCTTCTCATTCTTTCACTTTTAGGGTTTTGGACATAATCATTCCAACTTTAAGAAGAGGTAGTATTGAACAAAGGTTGGCTAGAGCCGAGTTACACTGGATCTTAAAACTAGCGCACATAATTCTCCAGGGCTGAATGGCTTCAACTCTCTTAAACCGATGTTGATTGAACGTAAATAAAGTTGGTTTTGCTATCTAGAATTCTATAGCCCATACTTCCCTAGTAGTCAGGATATTAAAAGTGGGTATTATCCTTTTTTCCTCTTAATTTGTGGTTAGCCAACTGGGCATTTCCTTTATCTATAGCTCTATAGGAGTGTGATGTATAAGCATTTAATGCTAGGGACATCTTGTCACCTTTGAAGTTGTTGTTCAACATTACAGTATATGCATTACTAAACATCATTAATTTTATATATTATAGATGTTTACGATGGAATAGATAAGTATAGTACTTAGTTATCCAGATCATATATACAGGTTTTATATTTTAATTTTTATTTTATTGCTTATTATATTTTATAGTAAGGGCATGTCTTAACATGGTAGAAGGTCTGATATATATACATATGTAGCAAGGGTATGTTTTAGTTGGATAGAATGGTGTTTTGAGTAACCCTTCATCCTATATATCTATATTTGTCTTGGTATGTAACCCTGCATGTTCACATGGTCCACCATGAGATGTAGGATTTTTGAGTTCAGCTACACTGATGTACAGGAATAGTTTTGATGCCGAATAAATATCTTGCCATTGTTGTCCCATAAGGGTATATAGTTACACATACATTTTTATACCATAGATATATTTTATATCTGTTGCTTTGTGAATATGTGGTTATGTTTGTTTTATGATTTATATGCATGTGTATAGTATATTCCCTAAACATGTTGTGTAGTATACTACTATGTAAATTTAGTGGTAAATACAGCACTTTCTTATAGGTTTTGTTAATTTTTAGACACACAACACGTTCTATGTTTCATGTAAAATAAGTATCACTAGGATAGTAATGCTGAATTAATTGTGTATTTTGCAACATGGTTTATCCTAGTACATATGAAATAGTTTGTAGTTCGTGTAAATATATAGATATTGCCTTTACTTCATTACTAGAGAATTAATATACGTGTTTATAGTGGTTTTGGTTTTACACTGATATATATATATTCCCTCATATATATTTTATATATTTTTTTTTTATGTTTATTTACTGAAGTTTTAGGATCAGTATGAAGAATGTATTTAAATGCTGGACCTATATTAAATTCTTTTAGGTCAGGAGGAACTCCAATCCAGACATGTGACCTCAATAGTGAATAGGATGATGTTTAATTTGCAATGGCAAACAGTTTGTTGATGCTTCTTCGTGCAGCTTTTTACTGATGGTGGAACTGTCTTAAACAACTTGCATTGTATAGATTTTCTTACAATTAAGGTAAGGATTCTAGCTATGTTTATATGAGTTAAGAGACAAGGAACACCATGATAGTATTTTGATGAAAGAACTCTCAGCCTGTGAGGGATGTGTTCTCATTTCTGAATGCCATTTGCCAAGTTGTAATGCTTTTGTTCAAAATATGCACTTTTGAATTATGAGCTTGTAAATGCATTTTTTATGTCTGAAGTCTGCAGCGTTTTGCCTAGTCAGAGGGTTTTTGTAATGCTTTGAAATATTTTGTGATGAGTGTGAGTGCTGCACTTTAGAAAATGAATTGGATTGAATTTAAACTGCATTTGAATGTAATGTTGGCTTTAAACTGATGAAAGGCAATTAAGCTTCATTTTAAATTAATGCCAAAAGTTGTTTAGTATAAGTATTTTGGAATCATTTTATGACATTGTATCTGATGAAGCATAGTTTAACTATGAAGCGCTTTATTCTCTGTTTCCAATAAATGAATTTTTTACATATTTCCATCGTGGATATTTTCAGTGTGTCAGGAGCTTGAGTTGGGACTACTCTATAGAAGGATTTACTCGTGGTGACTGTTCTCACCTTTTGGACTTCATTACTACCTCTTCTTGTTTTTATTGAGTTGTGTTTTCTACTTTTATTGTCTATGTGTGTTCCCAAGTCCCTGACTACTGGGTCATCTCTTAGGGGTGTGTTGTCAATATGATAGCTACCAGGGGTGGATGACTTCTCAAGGGATAATATTATGCATTTCTTGGCATTTTGTTTTAGTCCATGTCTCTGGCACCAGTAGTTTGTCTGTGTCAGCCCTTCCTGGAGAACATTACTGTTGATGGGTGATTCAGTGATAGCTTCTAATTTGCAATCATCTACAAATTTAGTCAGGCTTAGGCCATTGACACAGGCCATGACTTCAGAGAAGTAAATGCCAAAAAGGAGTAGTCCCTGTACAATTTGCTGAGGGACTGCACTTGTTACTGGCCTGTTTGTAGAGGTGGACTCTCCAGTTCTAACTTCCTGGGTCCTATCTGTGAGATAGCTGGCTATCCACTGGGTGACATAGGTAAGTAAGAAGGTAAATACTAGGCTAGCTGCCCTTGCAGGAAATTTTAAGCCTAGCCAGTTTTCTTTCAAAGGTGAAAATCAAACCCAGTACCTTGTGTCTGTGAGGTAAACACCTTAACCATTATGCAGACTCCCTACATAAGGGTTTGTACCTAACCTCTTATGTTTGCCAACAATGCTTGAGTGGGGGATTGTGTCAAATGCCTTGGCCAGGTCAAATTAGGCAATGTGAACCATTTTGCCCTCATCCATAGCATTGGTGGCCGTATCAAAGAAGCCAGTCAAGTTGAGTAGGCATGAACTGCCCTTGTTGAAACCAAATTGGGTTGTGTCCAGTGTCCAGATGTTTCATATGTCATTATTGATCATTTCCATGATAATTCTTTCCATAGCTTTGCATATTGCTTATGTAACTGCAATCCACCCCCTTGAATTCACACCAACTCCTTAACTGAATCTTTTAACAGTCCCTACTCTTACTCCCTTATGCTCTGGGTTTTTCACCAACTTGTCTATCAACCAGTATAACTTCATGTTTCTTATTATACTACTGCATCATTTTGCATTTTCTTTTTATACTGTATTGTACTTTGTAACCAATTATTGTCATTACTGTACTTTCTGTAATGTCTGGAGCTTTTCTCCCCAGAACTCCGCTGAAAACAGACACCAGTTGTCCAGCCAGATTATCCTGGTAAATAAATATTAAATAAAAATATGAGATTAGTGAGACTTATGTGTTAATAGTTTCCAGTTCTGTAGATGTCCCATCTTTGTGCAGAGGGATGACTGTTGCTGTTCTCCATTCATGTGGCACAAAGCCTGTTTGGAGGCTACAGTTAAACAGAAATTCCAGAGGGCCTGGTAGATCATGTGTCATGCTGTTTAGAAGGCATCCTGGGATATTGTCTGAACCCACTTCTTCTCCTTAGAGCGAGCATTAGGGACCTGTTTCCTAGTGATAGCAGGGGGGTTATATTTGATTGTATTTCTTGAGAGAAGGGTAAAGTTGGAGCTGAATTTGTTGGCAACTAGGTTTGCTATATCTTCTGGCTTGGTATAGGTGGGTCCATTTACAATGATCTCTGCACACAATTGTTTATTGCCTTTGAGGTTGCAGACATAGCTAAAGAATGCCTTGTGGTTGCCTGTAGCCTGGAAGGCCAAATTTGCCTTTGGTAGACTTTATTTGGCCTCTTAGTTTTTTGTTTAGTTTGATGAGAGTGCTTGTACTCTGTTGGGCACTCAACTCCTAATTTTTGCCATGATTTTCTTCTTTTTGTTATACAGCCTTTTGATGCTATGATTACACCAGGGTGACTTGATTTTTGAGTTAGTTCATTACTTCTTCCTGGTAGGTATAGCTGACTCTATGCAGCTATTAAGATGCTTTTATAGGGTTTCGATGAACAGTTCTGCATAGGCAACAGAGTTCTCAGGGTTTATGGGGGCTTGATATTTTGCCAGGTTATCACTTAATAGTAAGACGTTAGCCTTAGAGTAGTTCCTAAATATTTCAGGGGTAGCTAGGGTTCCAGGATTTATTTTTACTTTAAAGGGCACCATTTTATGGTCTGGCCTTATCAGAGGAGACAATACACTATGGGGTTTGGAGCACTTTCCCCATATTAGTGAGGACCAGATCAGGTATGATTGCACCCCTTGTTGGTGTACTGACAATCTGGTCCAGATTGTTTGCATTCACAAAATGCAGTAATCTCTGTGCTTTTACGTTTGGTGTTGTATATGATTCCTAGTTAATAGTGGGATAATTAAAGTCACCTGTGAATATACTGGGTTAGATGGCGAGTGTTTCTAATAAGCTTAAATACATGGTATGAGTTTCTTGAGTCATAGAGGGGGATCTATAGATTACAAAGAAGTGACACTGGATTTTGCCTATGGGGATTTGAACATGGAGAAGCTCAAGTGCATTGTCCTGTTTGACCAGCCTTGAGGTATATTTATTTTTTATGTAAATTGAGACCCCTTCACCTTTAGTCCCTGTCTGTGTAGTAGCTGGTCTAAATGTGTGAAAGGCATTATATCCTGGCATTGTTGGTGTGCCCTTCGTGGCTTTAAATAATGTCTCATTGACCGCACGGACAACAGCATTCTTTAGGTTGAAGAGAGCTTCTTGGGAGTAGAGTTTATTGTTTAGACCCCTAGCATTGAGCAGAAACACCTCTAGATTTTCTTGGTTTTGATTTGCTATGTCAGAATGTCAGAAGTATGTTCAGTTTGGCATTGTCTAAAAATGGTGCTATTTTGGCTAATATTCAAAAGCCTAGAGGAGAGAGGTGCAGACCATCTCTGGTGAAGCAGTGTGGTCTCTTGACCATCTGCTTCAATGCTGACAAATATTGCATTTCCTTAGAATGACACCAGAAACTAAGCCAATTACTAAAGTCAGTCATCTTTGTTCATGTTGTGACATCATCCTTCGAGACGGTAAAATGCTGCTCAGTGATCAGTTCATACCAGCCAAGAGCCCAATGATGTCTGTTTTCATATAGTCTAGGTTGGTACATCTCAGGTCATTTACATCTACATGGACTATGTCTGGGTCATACTGGTACTTGTGGTCCAATAACCTGAATGGTTGTGCAATGTGGTGGATCCTGGCTCCTGATTAGCAACTGACTGTGGCTTCCTCTTTACTCCACCAGGTGAGAGGGACATATTAGTACATCATTAGTAAAAGTAAAATTAGCTTTAGATTATCAATACACATTTACCAAAATTGTAATTTTATATTGGAAAGATCCTTCTTTTGATTAGCTATTAAAACACTTCATGAGCTAACTTTCAAAGACTTTCTAGATAAGAGTTCTCTCACACAGTGTAAAAATTGTGTCATGTTCTCAGAAAAGGTACTCATTTCTGATATGAGCTTAAGTATTTGGGAGACATATAAGTATACTTAAGGTTCTGAAAGTAAACTCTAAGTGGCAGCACCACCGTAAACCTCACCACGCATATGCTTGCATGCATGCATGCATACAGGCCCAGACACACACACACACACACACACACACACACACACACACACACACACACACACACACACACACACACACACACACACACACACACACACACACATATAGATGCATGCATCTGCACACACACATGCAAACATACATACTTACACCTACACCTACATATGCAGACACTCTATAGACTACACCCCAAAAATCCTCAGCTGTATCTCAAGAAGCCATAAGCTCAGTAACAAACAACTTCAGCATAACCAAAACCTCATATATCTGACATATTACCGAAATAAATCAAACATACATATTCAGCATACTATAGCAGCAGACTACAACAAAATACGTGAGATTAACAGTGGAACACCCAAAAGGTAAAGATATTGTGATCAGTACCAAAAATACCCTAATTATTGCAGACTCCACTTTGCATAAAATAGACATATATCTAATTGGAGTATGTAAAGTGCTTACAACAGTAACATGTCTGCCTGGGGTCAAACCTAGGGACATGTAATCAAGTTAAAAAGTATTAAGGCTAACTATTATTTATCGTTCATATCGGAGTGAACAATCTAAGAAGGTCATCTCTCCTAGGTATGCACTTGATATGGTAGATATAACAGGCATCTTTGAAAGCAGGGGAAATAGTCATGCTTAGTGATGCCCTCCCATCTCTTCAAATGACACCAAATATGACAAAATGTTTGCCTTCAGTCTTCAAATTATAAAGCAAAAGGAAATGAAAATGCATAAAATAAAAAATGAAAATAGAGATGAAGGTGGCCTTGCTAAATGCAACAAGTTTTTGTCTTGGAGTATGTTGATATTGTCACCTTTACTGAATCATGGTTTATTGACTGAAAGTGCATATCACTGCATTTCACTGTTTCAAAATGACGTAATAGTCGATAGTGTATCAGTCCTACAAGAAAACCTAAAAGTCAGAGGCTAAGAAATCAAGTCAGGAACAGAAAGTACTCCTCATGATAACTTTGTAGCAGCCGAGCATAGCCTCATCACAGTGCTTTTGCAAGAAAAATTCCAGCACTACTGTGACCTGTCTCCACAGCCATGCTATATGCTAATGAGGCATTCTGCTGGAGAAGCATATCCTAATCAGCCATATGCTTTCCCTTGGAACTTCCTTACGCGACTGCAAAAAATTAGCATGGCTTCTTGCAGTAATGAACACAGCCAGTAGCTTGAGTTCACCTATTTCAGTACAGGTAAGTGCTGAGGATTTTAGCAGTCAGGTAGCATTAGGTGTGTGTGTGTGTGCGTGTGTGTGTGTGTGTGTGTGTGTGTGTGTGTGTGTGTGTGTGTGTGTGTGTGTGTGCGCACGGGTGCACATTTGCATGTGCGCGTGTGTGTGTGTGTCTGTGTGTGCTAGTGCGCATTTGCATGTGTGCATATGTGTGTGTGTGTGTGTGTGTGTGTGTGTGTGTGTGTGTGTGTGTGTGTGTGGTTGAGGTGGGGATGGGTGCAGTCATACCATCACATTCCTGTAGACTAACAAGCAGCTCCTGCAACATTTTTGGATCAGGGGAACCACCAGACACCAGGGAAATCTCTTTCATCTCAAGCCGTGAAACAATAGACTCTCCTATTCAATTGCATTCTAATTTTGTTCACCATAAATTTATTACTCTCCAATACAAAACATCAGTAGGTGCAACCCCACATTTTTTCATCATCCCTAGATGTGGGATGCCTCCTTTGGCTTCTAAAATAGTTTTTAAATTATTACCTTTTTTAAAAACAATATCGGGTTTACTACCAAAATATTCCCTTACATCTTTATCACTAGTAAGAATAACCCAATTTTTAAAAAGAATGTCAGAGATGTCCCTACTGTTGTTATTGAAGACAGTAATAAAGGAAGACTCAAAATGATGGAAAACTGTTGGACCTCCATCAACGGTTTCCCTATCTTGAATGTGCTCACCAGATGTCTGTGTTGCTTGTTCATAACAAACATGTTGGCTGCTAAGCAGGGGGGGGGGGGTAAAAAAACCTTTCTCCCTTTTATTTACCACTTCGATCATTACTTCATTGATCAAACTCAAAGGGTATCCCCTTTTAAGAAACATACCCTTCAAGCAATCACATTCATCCAAGAAACTGTCAAACAAGCTCACCATGCAAGCAGCTCTTATGAACTGTCCCTTTACTACTGCTTTTTTCTGCTTAAAGGGGTGTGCACTTTCATAGTGTAAGAACTACTGGAATAGGTTTCCTTTCTATAAATCTGCACTACAAAGACCTTGTTAACCACATCCTTTGTGAGTCATACATCCAAATAGGCTATTTCCTTAATGTTAATGTTGTGGGTAAACCTGAGAAAAATGGTCGTCTGGTTAATATATTCCAAAAAAAAATCAATCTCGTTCCTTGAGCCATTCCAAAACATAAAAATGTCGTCCAAAAAGAGTATATAGCTTGCAATGCTTAAACAAAGGGGAATATATTGTAAAAATTTCTTCTCCCACTGCAGCATTACAATATTGACATAGAGGCCCCCACACACTGACCCCATGGCAACACCTTACACTTGTATGAACAATTCTTTTTCAAGCAAAATAAAATTATTAGTGAGAACCATTTCCAACAATATCTCATATGTGTTAACCTGTGTCTGGGGGAGCTCCTTCTACATCAAAAATTCACAGAACCACTCAATACCCTCTACATGTGGTATGACAGTGTATATAAATCTTTTACATCTATTGTGACAAAAAAAAACTTCCTCACCAAATTCTAGGGCATTTAACATTTTCAAGAAATCCAATGAATCTTTACACAGGAGGTGTTCATGTAGGACAAAAGTTTTTAAGTTTTATGTCAAGATATTTTGCCAGGGGGGTGTAATCAAACCCCTTGCATCTACAATGGGATGCATAGGGGGTTGCACTAGATCTTTATGAATTTTAGGCAACCCAAACATAACAGGGGTCCTAGGATGTGCTGAGTTTAAAAATATATAATCATCAATGGAAATACTCCCATCAATAAGTAAGTCTTGTAATAAACCCTCTAACTGTTCTATACTCCTTATTTAACTCATTCAGAGAGGTTTTTACATAAGCTCTACTAGCAAGGAGTTTTTTCATACTCTTATTATAATCAGCCACATTCATTATAACAATACCACCCCCTTTGTCTGGTTTCATTATTCAAATTTCCTTGTTGTGCTCAATAATCTTAATCTCTCAATCTCATCGACTATTAAATTATTAACTTTCCTGTTAGGTTTTACACTACAAATGTCCAAATCATAGACTCCCTGAAAAAGTTGTAAAGAAGGATGGATGGGGGATTAAAAGTACTAGAAACTCTTAAGGGGTCCATGGTTGACTCTAGATCTTTAAATAAATAGTTAAAAATTGAGTTTCCTCACAAACAGTTTCAAATCTAACAAACCTCCCTTGCTTAGCAGCCAACAGGTTTGTCACATACAAATAACACATATATCTGGTGAGCACATTCAAGATAAGGAAACCGTTGATGGTGGTCCAACAGTTACCCATCATTTTGAGTCTTCCTTTATTACTGTCTTCAATAACAGCAGTAGGGACATCTCTGACATTTTAAAAATTGGGTTATTCTTACTAGTGATAAAGATGTAAGGGAATGTGTTTTTGAAAAAGGTAATCATTTAAAACTATTTTAGAATCCAATGGAGGCGACCCACAGCTAGGGATGATGAAAAAATGTGGAGCTTGCACCTATTGTTGTTTTGTATTGGAGGGTAATACATTTATGGTGAACAAAATTAGAATGCAATTGAATAGGAGAGTCTATTGTTTCAATGAAAGGGTCGTGTACTGTGCAGTCTGTTCCCTCTGTGAATGTTTTTACATAGGAAAGACTGAAAGAAAATTTAAAAACAGAATATATGAACACCTGAGGGACATAACATTAAATAAACCCACAAATGCACTTGCTAAACACTGTATGGAAAAAAACAGAACATTTGTTTAACTTCTTCTTCTTGGATGTCCTTGATCATGATGAAAGTGGTGGCCCATGGGGACTTTTGTTAGAAAAAAAATAATTAACATGGCAAATTCATTTAAATGCTGGCCAGTGGCCAGGTTTGAATGATTGTCTCTCCATTTCTTGCTTTTTAAAATTAAAGGCAATGAGGGAGATAGCTTCCTGTATTTGTTAAGCCCATATAGATGTTTTTTATGTTTAAATTTATTTTATATGTTCTTCATATGGTTTTATATAGTGTAATACAGAATGCTTCATCAAACTTTTAGTCTATTTATAAATGTTTAAGATTTTCAGGCATTTATATTTATATATTTTTGAATTTGTTTATGAAATGTAGTTCCCTTTAAGTGCAACAATGATCCAGTTGGGATGTCATTTCTCACTTTTGATTTGATTGGTTAGGATGGTGGGCATATTCTGATTTCTGCTTTTAAAATAACTGCTCTTAGTGTATGGTACATTATCTGATGAAGTCTCCAATAGTTGATGACAAAAGCACTTATTTAATTGTGGTTTTCTGTGAATAAAAAGTGACTACAATTTTTACTTGTGCCTTGGATTCATTTGCAACTGATTTTGTGGTCCACGTGTGCCTGACAGATTTCTTGTTTCGTTGCAGTTTGTGTTTCTGGTGTATTTTTAACATATCCAGTGGTTTCCTACAAATCAAGGAAATATGACTAAACTGTATCAACTGTTTTATATAAAATGTTAGCACCTGAATGTGTCCCTGATCTATGGCACTAGACTGCAATGCCACTAATTAACAATGGGATTTCAGAACCATCAGACCGACCAGTAGTCTTTGTAAAGTCATAAGGCAGCTTTTCCAAAATGATACAGGAAATTTACTTCTGTTAGCTATAAAACAGAACTAGTTTGTTTAGTCAAGACTTGCATTTTGAATACTGAATATTTTTTTAAAAAAAATAGCAACAGCACATGATGGAATATTTGGTTTTGAGTATTTAACTTGATGTTGCTAAAGCATTCAGAACTACCCAGCATCAAACAATTGACATAGAAATAGTTTTAAGTGTCAAGTTATATGCAATTCAAACAAGTAAAACACTGATTAAGCAACATGAGACAGGATGTCATCGCAGTATGCCTATCTTTCTCAAAAGGCATTACTAAAGGTGTCCCACAAGGATTAGTACTAGGATCAATTCTTTTTGGACTTTACTTCTCAGACATACAAGTGGAAAATGGGTTGTAGATTATGACATATATTGATAAATGCAATATGGGTGACCTAAATGCTTCAATAAAAGATGATGAACTTCTCCAAGAGTGTGAATAAGAAATACCAAATGGTACAATGCTAATGACCTGACTTTAATATCAATATGAAGTACAACAGTTGGTAAAAAAGATTTTAACTGTGGCACCAATATAAATGATGAAATAATAAAAAATGACACTATCATTAAAATATTCAAAGTTATTAGTAGTCAATTTAAACTTTGACCACTACTCATCTATCACAGTTAAGAAAGCACATTTTGTAGTCCATCAAATTGTAAGGGCGTTATCTAGTCACTCCAGGGAGACTATTGTATCATTTATTATCTCAGTAATCTGTCCCATCATTGAATATAATACTGTGTTTTACAGCCTTTGAATAAGCCTTCCAAGAGAACATGAAATGGTGCAATGATTATTACCTAGAAAAATTATAAGGTTGCAAATAATCTAATCAGAAAGGCAGCTGGAATTGTCATTATATTTCTTCTCTTACACGTTACTTACAGTTGATCTCTGTCCAATCTATAAGGCAACGTCGACTGAAGTACTTTTTTAAAGTCTGTTTATGGAAATACATCAGGGAAGCCTAACACTAGATTAGGGAACCTAATTCCAAAAATAAACAGCAAATCACAAAAAAGTGACAACTTTATTACAAAACTTTTTGCAAGATTGAGGAGTAAATTTCACTTCTATCAGGAGATGCCAGCCATTATCTTACTTCATAAACAGATTAAATTCATAAATATATAGCGAATAAATATTAACATGGAGCTATGACAGTCAAGGCTTGTAAAGACCAGATGATCATAAGCTTGGCAATCAAAAATATGAAACAATTGCGCTAATAATATTTAAGTACACATTTTCATTCTGCTCTGGATTTTGGGATGCTCAGGTTATTAATACCTTTCTGTGCTTCACCAGAAATGTTTCTATAGTATCACATCCATTTGGAGCAGAAGCATGACACCATTTATAAAAATCACTGATACATTCTTTTCAATCTCATAATTTTAACTTGCAAAAATTATTTTTTTTCTATTCCACTGAACCACCAACCGATTCTTTAGCTGTAACGATTTTGGGCTGGAAATGGTCTTCAGTATAGCCATCGACAAGCCTGTATCTTCATGGAATCTTTTTAGAAAATTGGTAGATTTCAATACTAATGATTTAACCTGCATCTCAGTAGGAGTGGACTTGCAGGGAAAAAAAGGAAACACTCTGTGTAAAAAGTTAATTTATGAAATAGAAAATGAAACAATAGTGTTATTTAATCTATTTAACATTAAGGGAGAAGAGAGAGGCAAGTTTTCTGTCTTGAGAAACAAGGGTCAAGAATAAAATCAGACAAGTAGAATTTACTGTAGGTAAGCCATGCTCATGTAAGTTAGATGATGCACAGAGCACAAGACCATAAGACTGACTATATGCATGATTCGCTGATAATGGACAGAACTCTGCGGAATTCAAAAAATGATCAAGTCAGAGACAAATTATAAAAGGAAATTGATTTCATGGGACAAAAAAACTTGCTGTGTGTACAGTCAGTGGGCATTCAAACTACAGACTAAAAACATGGTTGATGAGTTGGAATTGTATAAAGGCTATGTGTAGAAATGAAGACAAAGCAAAACATAGAGTTTCTGCATGTTTTCCTATTTCTTAGCTGTCCTGCTGTTGTCTACATTTATAAAGATCAAAATGCGTCTATTTACCAGCAAGCTGCTCTTCTCATTTAAACAGATCAATTGACACCAGAAAATAATAATAATGTTGCACACAAACTGCCAACTACAACTTTTTACTTTTTTAACCTTTGATATACTAATCGCCAACTGTAAAATTAATACCCATAACATAATTACTATAGCCGCAATCTACATTTCCCCCGGCGACAACATCACTATACTTGAAAGTATTCTGTCCTGGCTCTCTCACCACATACCTAATGAAACAATAGTCTTGGGAAATATCAACATTAATTGGCTATCCCTATCCTCTGATACTCCAACCTCCTGTATTAATCTACATGGTTTCTCTCAACTAATATCCACACCAACATTTACTATTAAATCTACTGGTTATGCCTGTGTTCTTGACTGGATGCTAGACTCTCACCCCCTTAAATATCACTTTCTAGAAACCCTGCCAGATGCTGTCAGTGATCACTGCCCAATCAAAGTCCTTAGATACTCTTCTCATTATAGTAGACCTCATAAGTTCATAAGTTGTCCCAAACTAACCAACTTTGACCCCAATACACTAAACAACCATCTCTCAGCTATAAACTGGTCTTTTCTCAGGGAACTACCCCTTGATGATGATGTAACTGAATTCAACACTATATTCCTCAACATACTAGACTCTCTAGCCACGGTAAGAACTGTTAGGGTAAAATCAATCATATCGCCTTGGCTAACGCAGACTACCTGCTCCTTAATGCAAAAACAGGACAACGTTTGGAAGCTTTGGTCCAATACCAGACTTCCCTCCAATCTTCAACAATATAAAGAACTTCATAACCTCACTGAAAAAATCCATCTACAAAAACAAAAAGAACTTCTACAACAACACCGCAACCACTCACTTAGCCAGCCCAACAAAGTTCTGGCATGCCATCAGCCATATTCTTCACCCTACCAATAAGCAAATAGGCAAACCAATGGAAACCACCAATAGCTTATTTATTATTGAATACACAGCTTGGCAGTTGGTCGTTTCCATTGGTCTGCCTATTGGTTATTGGTCGTGTGGTTTGTGAACTGGCCAGTTTCATAGCCTTCACCCTGGCAACAACTCCTCCCCTCAACCTTGTCCCAATAACTCCCCCTTAGAAACTGCTACTAACCTCAATTCCTATTTCATAGATACTATTAGCAAAACAGCTAGCCAAAAAAATTCCTACCCAGATTCCGGCCTCCTCTCCAACCCTCCTACACCCACCGACCCCTGTCTCACATTTTCTCTCAAAACTGTATCTGTTAACTATATCAAAACCCTGCTACTAAATCTCAAACCTTGCTCCCCCTCCATTGATGGCCTACCCCCTCTCTTACTCCAAAAAGCTGCCAGCTCAGTTGCCTTCCCCATCTCCATTCTCATTAACCATTCCATTACTGAATCTAAAGTACCTGCAGTCTGGAAACAATTCTACACTTTACTCATCCACAAGGGAGGGAACTATTCTGAACTTTCTAACTTCAGGACAATTGCTATCCTATCACCACTTTCCAAAATCCTGGAAAAAATGCATTCACAGACAAATCCTTCACTTCCTCCTTCAAGAGAACCTACTTACCCCTACCCAACAAGGCTTTCGACCTAAACATTGTACCCCCACTGCCCTTATTTCTTTCATTAACACCATATCTCAAGCTAGAGACCAAAACAGACTGGTGGCATGCCTAATTCTTGATCTCTTCAAGGCTTTTGACACTGTTTCCCACCCCTTTCTTTTAAACAAATTCTCCGAACTTAACCTATCCACCTCCACCATTTCCTGGTTTTCTAGTTACCTCAGTGACCATCTACAATCTTGCTCCCCCTCCATTGATGGCCTAACCCCTCTCTTATTCCAAAAAGCTGCCAGCCTACTTACTCCACAATCTAGTCTGTGGATCATAAGTCTTCACCAACCTTCAAACCATTCTCCTAACAAAACTTGAATCTACCTACAACAAAGTAGCTAAATTTGCTGTTGACTACTCCTACCACTTACAGCATTGTTTAGCTCTTAAAAAGTTAAACTGGCTAGAGCTTCCTCACCAACTTCTTCTCTCCCAGCTTCAAGTAGTTCACTCCATATTGTATCTGGCCACTTTCTATCCCAGTATTACCCCTCTGGTCTCACTCTACACCCCTTTAAGGTCCCTCCAAAGCTCAGAACAAAACCTTCTTTCAATCTACAAGCCCCAAACCAAAATAGGACAAAACCTTTACAGCTACTCCCCAGCCCTATCATGGAATACACTCCCAGTGGATATCTGCAACACAAATCACCGACAATTCATAATTGCTACTAAAACCTTTCTTAACAATTCATGGCTTTGTCCATGTAATCACCCTTCTTGAATACATCACTTGAATGACCTACCCCTACTTCTACCCCCTTTTTCTTTCTCCCATTTTTTACTCTAAAACTACACATCGACTTAAACTTATTTAATCCTGATTTTTACTTTTCTAAATGACTGCTATCTAAACAGTGTTTATGCTTGAGACCTGCTGCTGTAACCAACATACTGTCCTCTTAAGCAAACTGTACTCTGTATGATGTTGATATGTAATTGTTGATATGTAATTATTCTGTGCGATTTTACTTATTTCTCATTTCTAGTATTATTGTGTAACTAGTCTTGCTATTGTATATTTGTCATACTTAATTGTGGAGTTTTTCTCCCTGGGCCTCCGCTGAAAAAGGGCTCTTGCTCAGTTGGACAAACCCAGTGAACAAATGTCAAATAGATAAAAATAAATAAATACTTTGCAGTAGGAGTTATGCTGCATAACTGGTCCAATTCCAAAACAGTTGCTGTCAGTGCAAGACTGCCCTGATTCTGAAAGACTTGCTCTCAGTGTAAGTGACTTACTTTAGTGTAAGGCCTGTATGTAAACAGGTTTGTAGAGCAGGTCAGATTACAAAACATCTGCTGTCAGTACAAGTGGTCACTTACACTGAGATCAAGATTTTTTGGAATCGGGCCAAATGGCACAGCTCCATAACTAGTCACAGGACAGCATATCCAAGTAGTTTACATGAAGCATGCTCGCAAGAATTTACATTCACCTGTGGGAATTGCCACTACAAAAAGAGCTGAGAGCCAAAATAAGGATTGAGTAAACATTTGACTATATTTTTAGCATAAATGGAAAAATGGGTGCATAGGACAGGAAGCAAGGGGAAAGAACAGGCAGAGGAGCACAAAATAGGGAAAAGAGTAAGGGAGACTGGTATAGGGGCGGAGGCACAAAGTTTTTTTTTTTTTTTGTAGAACAGGTGTACATTTTTTCTACTTTCTATAAGGGTAGAGGGAAAGGTACCACAGGGAATGTGTGGGTAAGAAATAGAATACAGAGGTAGCAGAAGGCGCAGACAAACCTACAAAAAAGATGGACAAAAACTGTTAGGAAAGGTGCTGATATTAGGTCGGGGAATACTAAGTAGAAATATAGAGGGAGAAAAATTGCTGTTGGGAGCACTGAACTACAAACTGTGGAGGAAAATGAAACAACAGGACAGTAAACACTATGATGGGAGATAGGTTGGAGTGATGGCTGGCAGCCATTCTGCACTGGGCTGCACCCAACCTTAAGTTAGTCACCTCTATAATATCCTTTATAGCAGGTTGCAGTCACTGTTGGCCTGCTGGTCACAGCTAAGCAGCTGTATGACTCTGACAGTCACACAAGGATGTGCTCCAGGCTACCAGTGCAAGAGTCCAGTAGTAGGTGAACCAGGGTAACCACTCAGCTTTCCACCTCCTGCCAAGTAGCATAGTGGGAACTTCCAGTGATGCCCAGTGATGAACAACCTATTCCACTCACTGAAGACAGAACACTGGAGGGCACTCAGGAACCCTCCAGGTTGCTGTTTGCTGAATGACTTGGGTCACCCTACAGAGAAGCCAGCGTGGAAACCACTGGAGATCCAGCAGGTGATATTAAAGCAGGTGCATGGTGCCATGGCCACTGCCTTACTACATCCATTGCATTAGACTGCACTGCATAAGATATGAATAAATGGAGAGAAACAAAACAACAAAGGACAAAATAAAAAATAGAAGATGAAAGTATGATAAAGAGAAAAATTAATACAAAAGCAGTTAACAGTAATGTATGCTACATTGAGTGGTAGTACAAGCCATAGATATGACAGTGTCATTAATTATGCAGTAGCAAACCAAAATGAATACAGAGGTCTGCCAAAATGCACTACAGATGTATATGTGCCATAAGAATCTCAGTTACATGACACCTAACCAGTCACTCCTGTGTCGGACACTGGTAGCCTATTAAACTACAAAGGACATTGAAGCTCTGCTGATCCAACCTCCTAAACATGTAATGCCCAGACTGGAAGAGCAGACTTGGCCTACCAAATGTTGATGTACATGGCAACGGAGAGTCCATGCTACGCATGCTCTTCCACAGAATTTCAAAAGGAATGCACATGGGACACTTAGACCCAGTGGTAATATCATACTCTGACATATGATAGCCACCATGAAGTGACACCTGACAGCCTATTAGTTGTATGCCTGGTATAACCAAGAATTGACACCTGACAGCCTATTAGTTGTATGCCAGGTATAAAAAAGACAGGCAGGGACCAACGAATGGCCACTGTAAGAATAAGGCATGGCAGACTGAGAAGAGCTGCTGTATAAAGTCTAAAGTATTCTAATGAAGCAGGTAGGACTATATGACTAGGTAAATGGGCTTTCCAGCAGAGAAAAACAGTTTTCGGTCTAACTAGGAGTAGGATGATGTGCATGGCTGTTATTTATACATTATGTAGTCAGCCCTAAATATTGTTAGACTGATTGGCATCTTGACTTCCAAGCTTCTAAGCCACTCTCTCTCTCTTCTCTTTCTTTGAACTAGATGCATTTTTGCAGCTAATTCTGACAAAACTACACCTATAGTTATTCACTGAATATATACTAATCACTTGGACTGCACTTCCTGCTCATTCACTTTCTCTTCTCACTCCCCGCTTACTGTTGAGCTTAAGGCTTACTCTTGCATACCACCTCATAACTTTTATTAACTTGATCTTTTTTGCCTGCCTGATACATGTGAAGTACCAAGAAACAAGTAAAACTACTTTTCACACCTGGAAGTCAGCCATTATGGCACAAATATAGAAAGAAATGTTAGGAGCATCTTTTGCTATCTAGATGCAAAGATAAACCACCTTTAAAAAAACTGCTGCAGTGTCCTGAACATCCACAAGTTGCTCATGTTATTACTAAGCCATTCAAATTTCCTTTTTGTTAGGGCAGGTGTCATTGCCCTACTGCTTGGGAAATCAATATTCTTCTTCCCTGTGCACTTCATGTCCTGTGGAATGATCCCAGAGGAATCAAAATAGTCAGCATGAATACCCAAAGCCTCTGCCATAAGGTGTTTGACTTGCATGCCATTGGCTTATCTCTGCATCTATATTGTAGCAATCACAGACAAATGGATAAAGCTTTTTTTCCTGCAGCAATGAAAGCTTGGAACCATTGAAATGCTACTGCTGCTAACATGACTGCACCTGCAAAAAAAAGCTGCAGGGCTAGAGAGCTACTTTATCAGATATAATTAAGTCAAGCATAGAGGTTGCCCATCCCCCTGATAAAAGGCAGGGAAATCCTAATTTCACACAGCTGTAAGAACTCAACTGAAAAATTGCTCTGCATGGCTGTAGCAGAATATGCTACTTTTCTTCTGAAACACAACCTTGGAAATATTTTTTCCAGCAGAAAAAAAAAAAAACATGAAATAAAACTCATGGAAAGCGATTTCCCACTGGCAGTCCTCAGATGGACAATAAGAGATAATATATCTGCATTGATATAGGTTAGCACATACTATCACAATGGCAGCTGAGGTGGAAAATTTGCACAATGTAGCAAAAACAGATGAATTCTTGCTGAACCACAGACAGCCCTCACTCCATCTTTTTCTGTTTGGTGGCAAGAGTGCCTTCTGATGCACTGTGTTCTCATTTGAGCTAGGAATAAAAGGCATTGCTGCACTTATAGGTAAATGTACTGCTGTTGTATAATAAATGTTTCCTTGATGATACCTTAGGAGTATTTTCAAAGCACATTTAATTCTCTGGGTTGTTCATAGATTAGTACTAAGCTAACTGCCCTTATGAGACATTTTAAGCCTAGCCAATTAACCCTTATGAAACTCAAAGCCTGCACCTTGTGTTTGTAAGGCAAACACCTTAACCATTAGGCGAAAGTCAGATCTGAGTCTGTCTGTGAACCTTCAGTCCCCATGGTCTACATGCTATACAGCGACCTTGGTTTCATTAAAGCACATGAAACCCAAATCATGCATTCTGTAAAACCAGAAAGAGCTCGGGGGTGTGGTAGTTCTAACCTGTTTAATTCTCCTATAGCTAGGCAGAGGTGTGGTCTCTTATTATAATTTACTGCAATTTTTTTTTTTTTTATTACAACATTGCTTAAGTATGGTCAGTTGTGTGACTTGAAGTTTAGTGAGGACTGGGACAACGTAGAGGAGAGACAGCTAAGAAAGTAGTGGCTATATGCTTTCTGGCTATCAGTGAGGCATGTTCTTACTCTCTATAATGTGCCTAGTTTTTGGTGAGTATTTTAAACACGTGTAACAGCTTTTAAGGGAAACCAGTGTTATTTATACTTGCAGATCACACAGACATGCTGTATCTACCCAACACAGGTGAAATTTTGTAAAAAGTACTTGTTAAATTTGTCATATTTTTTGATGCAGTAAAGACGCAACGCATAATCAGTGAGTTAAGGTATTGCACTGAATATGTGTTTTATTGCTGGGTGTCTGTATTCCTAACCTGCCACTTCACATTAGAAAGTAAATATATTCTACATGATGTATCATCTTACTATATAAAAGCAAAGTTAATTCAATACTAACTTTCCTGCTGCCTTGTAATTCTTCTCTCTTGACTGTTGATCCTGCTAGGGAATATGTCCTTTAGTGTACTTGGGCAACTTTCCAGCATTCGCAGCAGCTGATGCTATCAGCAGGATTAGATGTAAGGAAGCTGAAGGAATTACTTACTGGCAGAGAAGAACTCTTTGTTTATCAGTGCTGATTGTGGGTTCAGCAGATTTCTAGTGGATAAGAACAGGTAATAGTGTTTATATTTGGTCTCCTGGGAGAAAATGACAACCTCTGCTGTACATCTGCTGACAGTTGAAGGACCACACACAACATCACTGAATGCTACATTTCTGAACCCATAAGAGACAGCCATCTGCAGACCAACTGTGTCTCGTCAACACTGAATTTGATAGTGTCAGCTGCAAAAGAATTTAACCAAATAAGAACATATCAGGATACTTTTGTTAAAATGTCATGTTTCCTCTCTCATACCGGAGTTGTTAGTATAACATCAGCAACTTAAAGATGAACACAACCGCAATGTGTGCATTTGTAATATGTGTCTTTATTCCTTGGATTTCCACTGCTACATTTTACAAAACATCAGATTTCATTCAGCAGTCATAACAAAGCTTGGCAATTATTTTATTTACTACAGGATTGTTTTGTAGGATAGGCTCCTTCTTGACTATAAATAAGGTAACATGAGTATCAGAAAATGAATAAATGAACAAGTGAATGCATGAATCAGTGGCTCTTAGAATTATATCTAGTTATTTATGATATAGTAATGCATACCCTCATTAGAGGGTTACATCACTTCCAACATGTAATACACTTCAGCCAAATGTCCTGTAGTATTTCTGTGAAAATGTTTAAACACTACATTCATATACAAAGATTTTAATTTATCTGAGAATTCTGAATTAAATATGTGGCATGACCATTATAACTAAATATATGGCAGATAGTTGGTGGATAAGCTCTAATATCCATTAGAGAAAAAAAAAATCTGCTTATTGTAATGTCTAATCGATTTTATTTTCTTTAAACAAATCCACTGTCTTATAGCAACCAAAAAACCTGCAAATATTTTGCGTGAACTGCTCATCTTTTTCATGGCCAAGGAAAATAAATTGTGCCATTTAGAGACTATGCTGCACACATTCTGTCCTGAATATGAATGGGCCAATGCAAATACAGGAAGTCAGGGCCTATTTTATCCATGGATACTTACTAAAAACTTTAATAACAGTCTCTGTTTGATTCTGAGCCTTTTTTTGGTAGAGTTTTTTTTTTCAAAAAATTATAAAAGATTAACATTACGGAGTTCGTGATTTAATTTATTTGATTATTCAAAACAGTGGCAATGGACCTGCAAGAAATGAAGACATCATTGGTCTAACTTCTTCACTTCATGAATTATGCTTTAGTTTGAGAAAATTTCATTGAAGGTCGTCCAGAGAACACTTTGACTTTACACAACTTTGAAAAGTTCATACAATTAAAACATAAACTGAATAATTTTCAGAGCTGATCACATCACTATAATTTAGAATTGGTGTTTCCTGTAGAGGTTTGAGACAATGCAGGTGCATTACTAGTTAACCAAAGTACATTTCTGTGTTTTGTTGGCCTCCTGTAGCAACTGCCGGTAACAGACTGATAGCAGTAACAGGCTGCTCCACCAGAGAAAACCAAGAAAACCAGACTAAAGTATAATGAAGAAAGCTGTTCTTATGCAAAATAAGTAGTGGGCAAAACTAAAATGAGAACAAATTTGAGTAGATAAATAAAACAAAGAGGAAGCTCAGCTCATTATTTTATATGCATTTGACTGGTCACAGCTTAATAAGAATTCCCAGTATAGAGGAAATGATAAGTTAAGCTGAACTTGGTGTTGGTCAGATTAAAAAAACGAAAGTTAGCCCTTATCTTTATTATATTTTTATGTTATAATGTCTTTTCTCCCTGTGCACCTTTCAGAATTTGGCAGTAGTACTATTTTTGAAGCATTGTGCCATAGGTTCATAGGTTCATAGGCACTTACTAGGCTATTGATCAAAATTTAGAAGCCTTTGCCCACATTCCCATGAAATGTTTAGCTATTGTAATTTTTACAAATAACCCAGAACCTGGCTGAACATTTACAAGTCATCCCTATGTACAAGGGACATGGGTGGTAAACTAAGCGTAATTTTGCAGTTTCCCATCCATTCGTCCATGTTACATTTGATTAGAGTAAGGGAGGTAATCTGCTTTATGTGCAGAGGAAGATGATATCTAGTCCTCCAACATGTTCTATGTATATTGTAGAACAGATTAAGCTGTATCAAGTATGCATTTATGCCACAATTAGACTTGTGGATGTGCAGCAGAGTCTGTTGAGGATCTGTACCTGAGGCAGAGATTACCCCTCAGTAGCCTGTATGTGACTGGGAAGAGGAACAAATCTTTGAAATGTGGTTCATGTCATTTTTATGACTTAGCCCCATGATTTTTTTGATTAGAAAGCATTGTGGTCATTCATGTTTTGTTAAGTGTTTGGACAGGTACATACTGAAGGGGGCATCATACTCAATGATCGGCCTAATAAGTGCAGAATACAGTGGCATGATCGCATCACTGGAGCTAGATGCTATAACTTTACTAACTAGCTGCGCAATAAAAAAGGACTTTCTTACAGCAGTAGATGCATTATGATTGAAGGACAGTTTGTTGTCCATTGGGCTTCTAGGTCCCTAACTACTGGATCATTTTTCAGGGGTGTGTTGTTGATGCAAAAGTTGCAGGGGATGTCATGCTTGCCAAAGGAGACTATTACACATTTTTTAGCATTTAGTTTTAGTTAATGGCTATGACATCTAGTATTTGTTAGGGAAAGTTCCTTTTGAGGATCTTGGTGTCCTCTGGAAAGTTTATGATGGCACCAAGTTTACAGTCATCTATAAAGTTGGCAGCAATAAACCCATAACATTAGCTTTGATCTCCAAGATGTAAATGCCAAAGAAGAGTGGTCCCAGGACTGAACTGTAGGGTACACCACTGTCTTTTGGAGGAGGTAGAAATGCCCACATTATTTTCTGGGTTACATCGGTGATCCAATTTGACATATAATGATCTAGATAGCAAAAACATGTAGATGGGAAATTTTATCAACAATAATTGACTGTTTGATGGTGTTGAACACCTTTGCAAGGTCCAGATATGCACCATCATCATCACTATTATCAACCCCCTTATTCCCATTTTCTCTACATGGGGTCAAACTGTTTCCACCTCTTTTGTTTAAGAGACATTCTCCTATCTTCTTTGACAGTCATGTCTGACTTTTGCAGGTCTTTTCTCACATAGTCCTTACATCTGTTGCTTCCTCTGCTTTCTTCCTTTTTCTACCAGCTTATATTCATCACATTGCCTTCTACTTTTCTGCACAAATGCCCGAACCTCCATAATCAGTTTTCTTTGACCTTTGCAATTGGAGCTATTTTGGCTTCTGTTGTAATGTCCTCATTTGTTTGTCTGTTCCATAGTAAACAACCTAGTTCCTGACTGAAGCACCACCATTACCTCTAGCTTCCTCAACTGCTGTGCCTTCACTGCCATGGTTTCTGTACCATACAGAAGTACTGGCTGCACCACCATTTTGTACTTCTTACTTTTCAACTTATTTGGGATTCTTCTGTCACACATTACTCCTGACATTCTGTGCCAGATGGCTGCAGCATCTCTGATTCTAGCTTTGACCTTCTTATTCAAACTTCTCTTCTCCTCAACCACCCTTCCAAGATACTTGAAGCTGTTAACCTGTTCCTCTGTTTATCTTTTTGTCTCAGTTTTCAGCATCTTCTAATTTCCCCCCGTTTGCTATCATTACAACTGTCTTGTCTTTCATCAGTTTCATCCCATGCACCTTCGGTTTTGCATTCCATTCCCTATTATTTGTTTAAGTTCTTCTTCAGAGTCTGCTTAAAAGGACATGGTTGGCATAATGGTTAAGGTTTTCACCTCCCAATCATAAGGTACAAGGCTTGTTCCTGACTTCAGATCAATGCCTTTGTGAAGTTTGTATGTTCTCCGTGGGTCTGTTGGGGGGAGGGAGTCTTCCTAAAAACATTATGGGTGTGTCCACCTCAAACTTAAGAAGTATGTCAATATAATGAATCTAAAATTAAATGGAATCAGAGGAAGCAACATAGACCATAGGAAGCATTTAGGAAGGGAAGAGGTATGCAGACCATCTGCTTTAGAACTCATCCTAGAGCATGGATAACTGACAGCATGCTATATCAGGGCTGGTCACTTGATCACATCACTGGAGCTAGATGCCATAACTTTACTAACTAGCTGCACAATGAAAAAGGACTTTCTTACAGCAGTAGATGCATTATGATTGAAGGACAGTTTGTTGTCCATTGGACTTCTAGGTCCCTAACTACTGGATCAGCTCTAGTTGATTTAGTGATGTATGCTGGCTATTTCTATCACTGATAACTTTGGTTCACTGTAAGATGTACAAGGAGTCCGTTTACCCCACTTACCTAATTTAGAATACGATTGAAACAATAACAAAAAACGCAGAAGGCTTACAAATCTCAGTTATTAATATGAAATTCAATACACCTTTTTAGGCCTGAAAGAGGCTATACAAATATGTCCATTACTGACAAATGTAGCACTGAATAGCATTGATCAAAATGATTTCATATAATTGCATTATTTACTTTGGACTTGACTATTTCAGCTTACATATGACTCAACTGTTTCAAGATGCAGATGTTTTCTAAGTCACTCAAGTTTCTGTTGGGATGACAACTACCTGCAATCAACTTCTATTATGAGAGTCTCCCATTCCCATCACCAAATACCGCTGCCAGCATTATCTCCTGTGCTACCATTTTCTTGTTATTCTAATTCTTCTGCTTGCTTTACATTAAATAATGCTGGTTATAGAGGTGACAACATATATTAAAAGTACAGTTATTTAAATGCTAACTGTGGCTGTTATAAAGAACTAATGAATACTGAAGTTTCTTTTGAAACACGTAAATAATATCTATATGGTCTTGGAAGTAGTTTATGATCACATATGCAGAAAGCTGCAGCATGCAAAGAAAATATTAAATGTGTCATGAACTAGCAGGGAATCATTCTAAATATGTTTGCTGGTTTAATTACTTCACTTTTAAACAGAATAATTATCATAGCAAGCTGCATTTTTTTTTTTTTTTGCAATTTAACGGCTTCACCCCTCAAAATATGCACTGCAGTAAATGAATGAATGTCAC
Source organism: Protopterus annectens (assembly GCF_019279795.1). NCBI lineage: Eukaryota > Metazoa > Chordata > Ceratodontiformes > Protopteridae > Protopterus > Protopterus annectens. The sequence continues at coordinate 973,447,136 of NC_056745.1, read as the reverse complement.
TGAATGAGCATATCATTACCATTTTGATGTCTGCCTTTTTCTAATCATTCCAAGATGTGTTAGTTTGGTAATCACATTACTGAACTGCATTATAAAATGTTTTAACAAAGCAACTTTACAGTCCACATGATACATTACTGTCTGTTACTCTGCTTGCATTAAGGACTGATTGATGACTGATATATGGCCAGCAAGTGCAAAGGACCCTAATCTTCTGCTTTAGAATCAGCTGTGCATTGTCCTTCAATGCTAACAGCTGAAGCTGTCTGTCTAATTGGCTGACCTGTATCATTTACAAAAAACACTTTGTTTTAATACTATACATCCTGTTGAATGACTGTGTTATGTATCATCACAGAAGAATGGAATGGATTAAAGCAGCAATTAAGTAAATGTCTGTTTCCTACCTCTTAGCTGTTGGGAAGTAACGTGAGCATGAAAAGCCATCCCAAGCACAGTATGGATCCCTAGCAAGGCAACACTCGGCACAAGCTTTTCCATACACATCACAGCGATGCAGTGGGAGCTGGGAGATACCGATGTTTGAACCAACATATAGCTGTTGCTGTAAAATGAACACATTTAAAATGTTAGAAATTATAAAATCTCAGAATGCTATCTTTTTTAAGGGCTGATTTTTCTTTCAGAAATATAGTTAGTAGACCACAACACTCAAAATAATTGATTGTAATTAACCATCTCTATTCAAATACCTTAAACAAGCTTGAATTCCTACAGTACTTACAAACTATTGACTTTTTCAAAACTAAAATGACATCTTGCACGTACTGCAGACCAAGCATTTATAATTAATTACTATAACCAAAACTTACTGCTTTAAATAATTATATCAGATGTGTGACAACTGTCTGTTACCCATTTGACTGAAAAAAGGCTACATCTCAGCTTAACAACCGGTCACCAAAACAAAACCGAATAACAAAAAAGGAGCACTTTCTGTTAAGGCAGAATACTGATCCTAAATTAAGGCAATCTCTAACATTTGCACCACCTGAGTTATTCTTTTCATTTCCATAGTTGCTGATGATCATAGAAAATACTACTTTTCAATGTGTAGTGCTCTAAGTATTAACACTTTGATGACCAGTTATACTAACATTCTTTTTACATCATCTGCATCTCTGTTTGTGGCATGATAAAATATATAATTAGAAATCTTTCTGGCTATTAGTATTATTTCTGAAAGAATTAGCACCTGAAGTTCAGTAATCTGGAAATAACATAGCAGGTTATGATCGGATCATCAATCATAACCTGCTTATTATGTGCATGAGACCTGAATGCCAAGCTATATACTCAAGGTGAATCTTGGCATCCATGTTCAGAACACATAGTAAGGGGTTATGATCAGTGACATGGCCACAATTCTTTGTAGTGCATGGAGATTTATTTGCTTCATGCACTTACAAGGGAAAATGAGTAGTGTTTTGCCAGCTTTCAAAGCCATAAACCACTTAGAGGATGTTGTCAGAAAGGCAGTCTAAAGCAGTCCATTACATTTACACTAACCTTTCTTGCCTCTCAGCTTTCCAGATTTTCACAGAGCATCCAGATTATTGATTCTTATTTTTAGTTTGTTTCTCATAAAATCTGTGTTTTTTGGACAAACTACTGAAGACTGAAGTCACTAAATATAACATACATTGGAGTTTCAGAGTTTGTGTCCTTCAGAAAATACATGCTAACACAAATCATGTTATTCTAGCAACTTTCTAAGCTCATTAGAGGAACTTATGGACCAGTATGGACAGTAGGCCAAATAACCAAAACCTTTTGTCCTGTTGCTGTCATTTCCTGTTCACTACTGGCACATTTTACTGCTGAGAGCTAGACCTGGCTTTAACAACTTTAGCAGGGGGTGCTTAACAATTGTTTAGGTTGACTTGCATGTACATATAACAATTTCAGACATAATTTCAAATTAGATGGAATATTCAGCAATAACATGCACCCTTCTGAAGTCCAAATGGTGCTTGACAGTAAATAGATTACTGATCCTTGTTGCCCTATCCATCTGTGATGTGAAATAATTAAGGGAAATCAGTTTACATTTTCAATTAACAGGATTTTGTGAGAATGTAGACTGCTTGCAACTCAAGGTATGCACATAATGTAATATATAAAACTGAAACAATTAAACTAGGGTTCAGTAAAAGGAGATTATAACAGAAAAAAAATTATGAAATTGCATTTGATTTCCCTGGGTAAATTATATTTGCATGTCATAGGAAACATTCACAAGCTCAGATAAATAAAAGGCATAAATTATGCACAACAAAGATTAAGTTTTTGTTTGATAATCAAAAAATGATAAGAAGTGGTCCATAATTTTAAAGACCAAATCACTAAAAAATAATTATATGATTTTGTCTCAGTGAATGTGTTCATAGTTATCAACATATTTAAATGTAATGCACTATCACCATACCTCTCAACCTGAAAACATCAAACATCTGGACAAAAGCCCATGAAAAATAGATACAAATATGCATGTGATTAGCATAAAATGTGCATACATAAGTATGTAACCCTGCCCACTCTGATAGAATTGTGGGATACCAACTTTCAAATGCAGACTGAAGAACAGACAACCAAAATATGGCCCCAGACTCTATAGTAAATGGTAACCATTTCTTTGAAATGTGAAGCAATGGTATTCACTGGGAAGGGAGAAGATGATGAACCTTAGGATTTTGCTTTTGGTGACTTGCAGTATGTGGGTTTTGTGGTAAAAGTAGGGCAGTTAATAGTAGACAGTATTCTGACCTTAGCAAAAAAATATTATAGTTTGCTAGCACTTCCAAAAGTCATTCTCTGTGGCCTACTGATTAGTTTTGTAGCTAGAGTTTGTGCTGCCCAGGGCTGTCTGAGTTTTCCACCTTTCCCAACTCACAAAATCATGGTTGAATGGGGTCCCCATACACAGCCCTCTCCCCTGCAGCCATTTCGACGTCCCATTACTTCACTATTTTGCCCCAGTTACCATAAACACTGCAATGTGCATACTGCTTTAGTTCTACAGTGAATAATTGGATTTCATTTAAAACTTTTATTTTACATTTTATAGCATAAACACTAATAGACATCTGCTAAACAAAACAATACAGTCTCACAGTGAAATAGACTTAGCATTAAAACTTCTGCCCTTGAAACACACATTCATTGAAACAGCACTGAAACCCACATTCAAAGAAAATGCAAAATTCATCTAAATTCCACATTAAAGAGATCTGCAACTAATGAAAAGGTTGCTGCTAGCAAACAACTTTATATTTCACTGTTTTATCTACAAATAAAGTGCCTGTTGCCCTTGAATAATAAATTGCCTATGTTACATAAAAATGGTACTGTAAGCCAGTAATATTGCAATAGGGAATGGATTACAGACTGATAACAGGTTCATAGTAGCCAGGTATCTCCTCCAAAGAGGAAATTCTCAGGATTGCAACATCCAACCCATTTGAAAGTACAATACAGTACAGAATCAGCAATCCATCTACCTACTGTGGGAGTAGAACTCACAGCCTTCTGCATCAAAAGCATGTATACCTGTTATGCTACAAACTCAAACAGACTTGGCATAAGCAGCACTAAACATCTCTGCCCCGAAGAACTATGCAGCATAAGAAATCTGGAAAAAGCCAAAATTAATTGGGGGGGGGGTGGCAAAGGCTCAAAACCAGGGCCACATTTTAAACATTGCTTATATAATCTTAGAAATTTGCTAGAATAAAATGTTTTGTGTTACCATGCATTTCGTGAAATATAGGAAGACTAAAACGTGAATGGTTATCATTACTGCGTGAATTCAGTTCTCACTGATTTGGAGAAAACTACAAATTTTAAGAGGAACAGTTGAGAAACTCCCTGAATCATGAGTGGTGATATAGGTAGAGAACTTAGGCTCTTGCTACCTGCACATAAGGCACAGGGTTTGAGTCTGAGTAACTCTACCTTCCACCCCTACCTAACATGGGCATTTCTCACACACACACACACACACACACACACACACACACACACACAAAACACAATGCAGTCTCATACAGCGGCGATGACAGTACCTAAATAACATTCAAACAGCTCTTAATAAAGCTGTGTACATAGTTAAGTTGCAAACATTTGAATGAGAGCCCTAATAACAGTCCCGATACTGACCCAGCATGTACATAAGAGCAAGCGATGTTGAGATTTAGTAACCAGTCTCCTCAAGAAAAGACTTAACATTCAACTCAGATTTGCCATGTACATAAATAAAAGACCATTCCTCATGTAATGAGAGAAAATTCAAATGGGGCAGTGAGAGAAAAGAATTCAGTAACCAGTCTCCTTGAGACAAGACTTAATTCAATAACCAGCAGTCTCCTCGAGAAAATACTTAAAGCAGTCTTATAATGAGAGAATCAATGCAGTGATGATAGTACATAGCACCAGTCTCATACTAAACGATAAAAAGCTCTTAATAATGGAACACAGTGCAGCATTAAGAACCATTCCAAACATATGAATGAGAGCAGAAGTCTTGATTCATACCCAGCACATACATAACAAAAATGACAGTTTAATGCAAGCACGCACGGTACATAAATAAAGCTGTAAAAGACTGTTCCTAGTCTAACTAAAATGACCGTTTAATGCAAACATGTATGGTACATAAATAAAGCTGTAAAAGACTGCTCCTAGTGTAACTAAAACAACCATTTAATGTAAGCATGTACGGTACATAAATAAAGCTGTAAAAGACTGTGCCTAGTCTAACTAAAATGACCGTTTAATGCAAGCATGTTGTTGTGTCTTTCGGCTTTTCCCGGTTAGGGGTTGCCACAGCAGAACTCCGGTCCGCTAATGATTGGCAGTAGATTTTTACATGCCGAGTTTCCAGCCCTGACGCACAACCTTCAATGAAGGTACGCCCATTCACGCATGTCTCCACACAGAAGACGCTTTAGCTGAGAATCGAACAGGACAACGTCTTACTGTGAGGCAACAACGCTACCGTAGCACCACCACCGCAGTGACGGTACATAAATAAAGCTGTAAAAGACTGTTCCTAGTCTAACTAAAATGACTGCTTAATACAAGCACGTACGGTACATAAATAAAGATGTAAAAGACTGTTCCTAGTCTAAGTAAAATGAACGTTTAATGCAAGCACGTATGGTACATAAATAAAGATGTAAAAGACTGTTCCTAGTCTAACTAAAAGGACTGTTTAATGCAAGCACGTATGGTACATAAATAAAGATGTAAAAGACTGTTCCTAGTCAAAAAGTAATACCTGGAGGAGGTGGGGAAGAAAAAGCACACTGCCTGAATAAAATCCTGTCGAGAATGCACTGCCTGGATTTGTGATGATGTCATTGCGCGTATGTCCTAAACAGTCAAACAACTTTAAAAAAAAAAACCCCGGGAAACTCGGAAATTAAAGGGACCACTCATGAATTCGTGGCATCCCAATATTTTGCCCTCAAAACCAGTATTTACCAGGGAATTTGGTATGGTTTTGAGGTATAACTATCACAGATGGTGGGGAACAGCCCTAAATATAGTTATCTTTTCCCCGTAAAAAGTGTAATGTCAACATTGCTATACATAAGTAGGGAGGTAAAGCTTTTCTCCTGCAATAATGCTTTTCTAAGGTAATTTCCTAGGTTCCAATTTGAAAGCACAGCAGTTGAGGGATTGTATTCTTGACAGAAAATTAATTAAATATCAATAAATTTGACAGAATTTAAAGAGCTGTCAAAATTATAGGCAAGACCTACTTTATTTCACCATGTTGTCTAATCTGTATTCCTTCCTGTTTATGGATGCAATTTTCCTAAAAGCAACTTGCAGTGTTCAGTAGTGAAATACTTTGAAAATGAATTCCAGTCAGGAAATATTATGCAGGCTTAGTGTGGAGTTACATAGTTGTATAACAGTAACATACTACAGAAAATGATACTTAAGCAAAACAAAAAGACCAGTACTTTATTCTAATGGCAGTGTTCTCTCCAGCTAGGGTTAGCTTCTGCAGGTACATAAGAAATTAATCACTTGAAACACCTCATGCTGCAAAGATTATCATATTGGCTTCCCAGGTTTGGCCTACATTCACAGCTGCAATGACTTAAGTCATCATGTTATTCTGCATCAAAAAGATGTATCTTCTTAGTGAAGTGAGTCTAATATTTAACAACAGCCAGGCTTCCTTTGAAGTTGTTGTTTGGCTCACTCATCATTTCATCTCTTCCATTAATCACACACATTGCTCACTACTGCATGTAAGACTCTATATTGCATCTACTGAATTTGTAAAAAAGTATACTGTAATTAATGCATTAAATGAATACATTTTGAACTCGATGTCACACTATCAAAGCATGTAACAGGAAGGTGATTTCCCCTTGCACCCCCTCCCCAACATTTATATATATATGTATATAAGAATGCCATAACCCAGGGAAGTGGGAATACTTTGAGTTACATTAACCTCAGGAGATATTTCTAAACAATTACAGCTGTAGTTCAGCTAGTCTGATAGTTTATGTAGTACCCTAAATACGCATGTTGCAATTCCTAGCTTAATGCTACCAACTCACTTCACTAATGTCTAATGGATTCTAATGTTTATTGCTCAGCCCAAATTAAAATAGTCTAAGTAGATGTAGTTTAACTGATATACACAAAGCACTGTTCATTACCAATGATATTACTAGAAAGACTATTCTATCAAACACTCTTGTACTGATTAACACTATTAGACTATATTTAATTGTTTGTGTCTTTTGGCTTTTCCCAGTTAGGGGTCGCCACAGCGGAACTCCGGTCCACTAATGATTGGTAGTTGATTTTTACGTGCCGAGTTACCAGCTCTGACGCACAACCTTCAACGAAGGTACGCCCATTCACGCATGTCTCCACGCAGAAGATGCTCTAGCTGAGAATCGATCCAGACAGCGTCTTACTGTGAGGCGACAACGCTACCGCAGCACCATTTAATATCTGGTTAAAATACAATTGTGTAAATAAACTTACCATAAAACAGATGTTTGAATAATCACTGCTGCAGTAATCTTAGATATATGGGTTATATCCTACATAAGATATAACAGCCAGCAGGCTTCCAAAGCTTAAGGTCACTTTCCACATGCCGAGATAGTTGAGAGCTTGAGCAGAACTGAAGAAAATGAGCAGTCTGGGTGCTAAACCCTTCATAGCCTTCATGCTAATAGTAAAAGGGAGGCTACACTCCTGAAAGAGGACAATGCTAGGTAGTTAAAAAAATAACTGCACCCTGACAACAAAATCATACAAAAGTATGGGGGATGGAGAGAGTGGCTACTGCAGCAGTATCATTCAAACATCCACTTTTATGGCAAATCTACTTACACAACTATACTATGTTCATCAGCTGATTACTGTTGCAGTAGGATTAGCCATATGGGTCGATTACCATAGCTTTTAAGGCTTGATTCCTTGAAGTAGGAATCTCGTTTATGGTGTTTTGTAAAAGTATGCAAAGAAGACCAAGTTGCTGCTTCTAGAATCCACCCTTTTCCAAAAAGCCATAAGTGAAGACCTGGTAGAGTGATCTTTGACCCTACCTGGAATAGTTTTGTTGCGGTTGGAACAGCAAAAGGTAATAGCATAAGACAACAATTTAGAAATAGTTGGCTTCAACACAGGTTGTCCTTTCTTCTTACCTTGAGAAGAAATGAACATCTGATCTAAAGGTCTGAAAGATTTTGTTCTGTCAAGATACTGCCTGAATTGTCTGTGGGCATCCAAAGTGTGAAGTATCCTTTCACCCTCATTTTTAGGCTCTGGAAAGAAGTCATGGAATTGGATGGAGATATGGAGATGGATGGATTAGATTAAGGTAAAGTCGGATACCAATTTAGACACAGAAGAAGGATTAGTTCTTAAAGAAATCCTATCTCTCTGCAAAATAAGATAAGGTTCAGATACTCTTCTTGCAGAGGTCAGAGCAATAAGTAAGAATGTTTTCCATGTTAAGATCTTGAAATCAGTCTGATAAGCTAGTCCATATGGAACAAGTGTTAGCATATCTAAAGCAGAATTAAGATCGTATGGTGGATCCATTGGTTTTCTGGGAGGCTTCTTATGCAGAACACCTTTCAAAAACATTTTATTATGAGACTGCATCATTGAAAGAGGGGGATTCATGGGCAAACATGCTGAAAAGGCCAGCAAATGAACCCTGAAAGAAGAATAAAATAGGCAGCAGGATTTTAACTCATGCAAATACTGTAAAACCAGAAATGGTTCTTTTTTTTTTTTTTTTTTTTTTTTTTTAGCACCAACTGGAAAACCTTCTCCATTCGCTAATATTTGATTTTCTCATAGCAGACTTTCCTGTCTCCATTGATACTTGCTACACACCCTCAGCAAACAGATGTCTAAAAGTTATTAAAACCCTATCATCCAGACAGTCAGTTACAGTTGTTTGGTATTAAACATTCCTGATTGTGTGTGAGTAAATCCAGTCTATGAGGACATCTGTGCTAATTGCCCCTGATCATTTCCAAAAGAAAAAGTCACCAGGATGATCTTTGAGTGTCTTTCTCTGAAACTACATGGGAATTAGTAGAAAGGCATACATGAACATTCCTTTCTATGAAATAGAAAAGTCATCTATCTTCCAGGCATTTTTATATGGAGTCTTGGAAAAGGATTTGACAAATGATTGTTTAGAGAGAAGGTAAAAAGATCTACTTGAGGTGTTCCCATAGATGGATCAAATGTTTCATGAAGGCTGCCTTAGTCCTGCTCAACTTGTCTGCCACACAATTTTGCTTTGACAAGATGTAACGTGCCCGTAGAGAGAGTAAAGCCATATCACATGCCATATAACACAGCTAGTCTACACAGGGAGTAAGATCTGGTTCCCAATTACTTGTTTATGTACTGCATTACTGTTGGGGGTCTCATCACTGTTGTCTTGTCTGTAAACCCTTGAAGAGATCCTGGGGAATGCAGATGATTGAAAGAGTTGAGAGCACTTGTAAGAACTAGCATCACCTTTATGTTCATGTATTTTGGTCTATCTTTTTCGTTACAAACACCCTGCACATTTATGCCTATTGTTATTGCTCCACAAGCAAAGTCTGTGGTGTCTATTGTAACTGGACCGGAGAATAGGAGATCTGGATTATGAGAAATGTGATATCGCCACTACATGATCTCTGTGGAATCTTAAAAGTCAGTGGGTGTTGATGATTAGACCATTGAGATTTTGCCTACCTTTGTCTTGCATGAGGTATCATAAGAATCATGGATGCCATTAGTCCCAGAATTCTGAAGAATTTCCATGCTGAGATGGAAGTCTGATTAGAAATCTCCAGAAATAAATGTAAATATAGATCTATTTTTCCTGCAAGAAGAAAAACTCTTTGCACTGTGGTGTAAAGCAGGCACCCCAGACAAACAATTCTGTGAGAAGAAGCCACAAAATAATTCTGAATGTTCTCTTGAAATCCCAGCTTGTGTATAAGATTCCTTACTCAAGAGAGAGATGAATGGCATTTTGAAAAAGACTTTGCAAATGTAAGCAAGTTCTGTAAATAAGGCAAATGTGGATACCCCACAATCTGTAGTGAGCTGTCACGGGGGGGGGGGGTAGATGTTTTGTCAACAGTCTTGTAGCAATGGATAGTGTAAAGTACAGATATGATGTTGTGATCAAGACACAAAAAAACCTAAAGACACACATAAAATCTGGATAAATAGGAATAAGATGATATGCATCTTTTAAGTATAAGATCACTAACTCCACTGAGGAAGAAGAGTGATAGCACTTTTAACTTGAGCACTATCACAAAACGGTTCTGCAAGAAAAGGTCCAGAACTGGTCTCCAGGAATCTTCTTTTACACCAGAAACATTCTTGACTGAATTATTTTTCCTGACTAAGGAGGAGGAGGAAGAGCAGCTACTCTAACCCCATGAAACAGCATATCATGTAAGACAGGAGGGAACAAATGAGTTTGGTCTGGCAGACGAGAAGGAATCTGGAATGGAGGGAGAGCCTCTATCAGCCATCTGTAGCCTTGGTAGATCACATTCAGGACCTATGTTTTGCAACAGTTTGTTGCCAAAGAGAAAAACAGAGACTCAGACTTTTTTCAAGGTTCAAGGGACTGTTGGTGTGTGTGTGTGTGTGTGTGTGTGTGTGTGTGTGTGTGTGTGTGTGTGTGTGTGTGTGTGTGTGTGTGTGTGTGTGTGTGTGTGGAACACAGTCCCTCATATAGTCATTTTGATGTAATGAGACTGTCCTTACATTGGGGAGGAGGAAAAGCTTTCCTTTAGGAATCTCCCTGCCATTTCTTTTTAAAAATTTGCTTAACAGCATTTTGCTGGGACTGTTATTTTGCTTTTTTACAAAATTAGAAGAGAGGCAAAGAACCCATTGGAAAACAGACAGTAGGGCTGAAAAATCTGAGAGATTCCATGAATCAGTTTTTCCTGCTGATCATACTTTATGATGACAGCAGAAGGTTGAAAAACTAGACCTCTGACCAAGGAAGAATTCAGAATTTCATTCTTGTCATCATCTGGGATGGGAACAGTTCTGACTTAATTTCTGTCATACCAAGATTTACCACTGCAATATTATCTGTATGGTTTGGACTCTGACATTCTACTCTGATATTATGAGTCAGAACAGACATGCTCATAATCTATTATTATGCCAGATGTGTACTACTTTGATTGGAGCTGCGAAATGTAAGGATGTCAAAGTGTATGTAGAACATTTTGAACAGACTTTTCTGGCAGAACTGATGACACACAAAACAAACTAAATAAAGCTGTATTCATAAGTGCCTGGGCAACATTGATACTGTTAACTAATAGATTTGTTTTATATTTCAAATACTGCAGTTTGACAGCTCTTTTGACAGTTGTCAAAACAGCTCTCAAGTAAGTGGCATCAAAGTCTGACATTTGTCAGCTGTCAAAACAGTTGCCAGTCATTGTCACTTGACTGTTATTTTTAAAAGCAGCTGCCATACCATGGCAACTGAGTCCAGTAACTTATAGACAGAGTTACTGGACTGGTAAAGAACTTCAAAGTAATAAAGTAATTTGACTCTATTAAGTGTCTCAGATCCATTCCTTTTCTTTTCTTTAATTGGGCTTTAATTATAAATATTGAGCAAATGATTCTATAATGTAAGCTATTACATTGGAGTATACATTTAGGTGTTGTTATCTAAGTTTGAACATGGTATGTGTGCATACATATTAGTTGATATAGTGACATTCATCAAATTGACATTACATCTATATGCTTAATGTTGACATAGTAACGTTGAAACATAAACATCGATATACTTCTGCACATTAACTGAAGTTACTCCTCGGTACATGTAAATTTTACAGACAGTGTTTCACAAGGGTGCAAGCCCCCCTTCACACCCCCCGCTAATTATATATACTAACTTTGACATTGCACAATCCCAAAGGAAGCATCATACACCCATAATCCCACCAGGGATTGTGAATTCTTGCACAGCAGCGGTTGATCTGTTTAAATGACCAAAGTGTGAGGACAAAATGAAGTCCAAGTAAACATCAACTAATCTAAGTCCATTGAACCTATATGTATGTATGTATATACATACACACACACACACACACACACACACACACACACACACACACATATATATATATATATATATGTGAAATCCCGACAGCCGAAACACCGACATGGGCAACGTGTAAGCACGACTCGGTAAATGTGCGATAGTGAGGGATTTAGGGTTAGGGAGTGGACAGGTAAGTGTGCGATAGTGAGGGATTTAGGGTTAGGGTGCGGGTAAGGTAAGTGTGTGATAGTGACGGACTGTAGTTTTAGGGGCGGGTTAAGTGAGTTAGGGTTAGGGTGCAGGTAGGGTGGGTGTGCGATAGTGACTGACTTTATGTTTAAGAGTGGGTTAAGTGAGTTAGGGTTAGGGTGCAGGTAGGGTAAGTGTGCGATAGTGACGGACTTTAGGTTTAGGGGTGGGTTAAGTGAGTTAGGGTTAGGGTGCGGGTAGGGTAAGTGTGCGGTAGTGTCGGACCTTAGGGTTTGGGTTAAGGTTAGTGCATATATAGTTGTGTGTAATGTGTAGTTTACGTTTTGTATGTCGGTGTTTTGGGTGTCGGTGTTATGGTGTTCGGTTTTGTGAGTTGTCGGTATTGTGTGTTTTCGTTCTTTTGATGTCGGTGTTTTGGGTGTCGGCTTTGTGGCGTGTCGGTGAAGTGAAGTAGACCTATATATATATATATATATATATATATATATATATATTAGATATAGATATATATACACACACATGCACACACACACACACACACACACACACACACACACACACACACACACACACACACACACACACACACACACACACACACACACACACACACACAAAACATTGTTTTTGGGTAACAGAATAAAATAAAAAATTAAAACTTTAAGTGCCAAGCATCATGATGAAGTATGGCATAACTTCACATTAATGTATAAAGTGTAAGTATCAAACACCTGAAGTTAGGCATAACCTCTTTATCACATATAATGCCAAATTCTGCAGTTTTTGATGCAAAAATTTGTTGCCTTTGCATTTTACTTTGCTGAAAAAGATGGCCTCCTGAAACCTTTCTTAGATCTAAAACTTTCTGTCGTGACAGCATGAAAAACTAAACCCACATTGCCTTAGCACCTAAATTAATATACATTTTACTGTATTTACAACCTAAGTGCTTCAGTACTTCCAAGAAAGATAAGTTGTCAGCTAAGTTTTATTAATGGAACAGCTTGCATTGACTATCAGCATAACTGATGATGTATTACTAAAATCACAATGTAAGTAAAAAACTACTGTTCTGAAAGTGTAAGATTGTTTTTCTTATCCAAGATGATGCATCATTTTCTGGGTGTAATCACAAAGAAAATGAAAGTAAAAAATCAAACAGAACACCATATATATGTATATAAATATACATACATATATATATATATATATATATATATATATATATATATATATCTATATATATCTATGGGTCCCCTTCATATGATCAAACTTTCTCAGAAGTTCGACTTTCATATGGCCGAGACCATATGATCGAGCTTTTGAAAGTTCAAACATTCCTAACGGAGATCTCCGTACAGCGCGGAACATGAAAATTTCCCTTTTCCACACTGTAGTGCAATCTCGGAGTTGGTATATATAAATACCAGGGGGGTGTGGTTTAGGTAATTTTTTTTCTTTTTTTTTACTTTTTTATTAGATGTTTAAACTTTCAAAAGTACAATCATATGGTCTCGGCCATATGAAAGTCGAACTTTTGAAAGTTCGATCATCTGAAGTAGATATATACATATATATATATATATATATATATATATATATATATATATATATATATATATTAATTGCAAAACAAAGAGACTATTGGCTAGAAAGCAACTTGAAAAACATAAAACATCCTGCAAAATAATTTCAGTGTTGCAGATACAGAAATTTTTTAAGCATTTCATAGAATGCTAGCTGTGGACTGAAGAATATACTATTACATTCAAATAATTTACACTGTTTAATATTATGTGAGTTGTAAACAAATTTCAATGAGCACCTGGGGAGAAATGCTCCTTGAACACTAAAAAGAATATTCATTAAGCAACCACAACTGGAATTAGACAGAGACGGGATATGCACCAAAAATTACAGACAAAATAAATGTTATTCTAATTTAGAATGTCTAAAAAAGAAGTTAGTGTGTATTTGGTGGTAATTTGTGATGCTACATGTGACCACCATTTCAAACAAATCCTGGTATTAAATCTGAATTAGTAGTAGACACAAGCAATTAATATGTCGGCTAGTAATAAAACATTGAAAAAATGTGAGTAACTGCTTATGATAACAGAAAGCTATGGAACAAAACAGAAATATTATAGCAATAGAGCATTAATAAGTAGACGGTAGTTTTTAGCTGTAGAACTCATTTTCCTGAATGGTAAAAGGTTGTACAGAAAAAGAGCAGAAGTGAAGTAGATAAAAAATAAACTACTATCACTGCAAATGGAGAGATCACTAAAAGCTAGTAGACAGTATTGCAGGTAACTGTAGTATATGGAGAACAACTCAGCCAAAGCAGGAACATAAAATATACTTTAACTTAAGTTGGTCTGTCTGCCTACGTACCTGTTTAGTAGAAATTTCCATAGCTGTTATTGTAGTAGGTTCCTGAAAGAAAAGTAAAACATCACAGTTATGAAAACATGGTTTGTCTGGTTCTATGGTTCCTTATTTCATGTTCTTTTAGCAATAAAAGTATAAAAAGAAAATCATGCACACATGCTGCAATTTACTATTCTAATCTAAATTAATTTTCAAAGACATTCAGTGTATTTGGCCAAATACATTGCTTCTGAATGCTGCTGCACAACAGTCTGTATTATATGTTTATACTGCCTGTCTTCTGAATCTGCTTGATATACATCGGCACCTTTTCCCCAATATTGTCTTATACCTAAACATCATACTACACAAATGTAAAACAATACCAGTAACACATCAGCAAACAGGGATTAGATCTGGACACAGAAGCAGAAGTAATATACTGCAGACATTATTTCATAGTAGTGCTCAAGCTGATAAATTCATGAGCAGAATTAAAGACAGATATCATGGTAGTACAGACACTCACTGAATCATTTTTTTTTTTTAATTTATAAGCCATTGAACAGCTAAACAATAATAGTCCATATAACAAATTGTATTGTCCAGTCAATAAAACAAAAGCTTTACAGGAATGTGTGTGTTGTCTGTATCCACAAACCAGTACCAGCTAGCAAATAATGTGCTCTACGATAGTTTAACTCTTGGCGTGTGTGTGTGTGTGTGTGTGTGTGTGTGTGTGTGTGTGTGTGTGTGTGTGTGTGTGTGTGTGTGTGTGTGTGTGTGTGCGTGTCTGTGTGTAAGGATGGCTGTCTTCATTTGATTTAGGTGCTGGTTATCTTTTCACATTTGAGCAAGAGTCAGAAGGCAGTTTGAATCTCTGAAGTAATACAGAATTTTAGTTATTCAAAATTAAAAATGTGAGTAACTGTGAGCCATTGTAATACTACAGCTGACATGCTGAAAAAAATGAAATTCTCTGTCATACACAGCTGCACTGATGGTCTTTTGAAGGCTGGTCGAATTGTTTAAACTTCCATAACAAATCTGTACAACAGAGCAGTTAACTGAAACCCAGCTCTGTGGTTTGAATATAAAGCACAAAACCATAAAATTCAAGATGTGTCTGAATAGGACACTTTTATTCTGCTAACAGTGCTGTACATCTTTCAAGACATGATCTAATTTACTATAAAACAGAACTAAGTATTCACTTTGTAGCACTTACTACATTCATTAGATATCATAATGACTGTCTGTGAAAATAATAAACCAGTTTCATCTTATTCCATCTTTATATCCAGTACTTCACCTCATCATTTTATAATTTGCAAATTACCACAGCATGATGCACACAACACAACTCATCATACATTTGGGAATATCACAATAGTATTGTTTCACAGTATTTGCAAACTGTTGGCCGGCTTTTGGCAACTGCATGAGGTTAAAGGATCTTGTCATCTACACTGCAGCGTCAGTATTTTCAAGATTAAAGTAATCTTAGGGAGTGGGAAGAATTAGGGTTATATATCTTAGAAATATAACTGTGTGATAAACATACATTTGATATGATTGGTTCCTTGATTGACTTCATATTTACTGATATCTACTTCGCTGAAACTTTACAACCTATCCCAAGGTTGTGCATTCTCGTAGCAGGCTATATGAAATAAGTGCCTGATGAGGTATACAGTGAGGCTGTGAATATTTTACAAAATGCAGTAGTACTTTGCAAACTGAATAGAATTCTGTCCTCAGGCTCGTTACTAATGCATTTGTTGACATGCCTCACCATTTGCATTTGATTCAGGGCTGCTGTTACTGATGAAAGTCTTATGTAGTGCAATACTGAATACACGTGTGTTTCACACTGTAATATATTCATGCTAACAATATTATCTATAACTAACTCACAGTGGTACAGTATGTGGAAATGATTTACAAATCAACATTGCTCACATGCATTTACTTATTTATGTGCCACCATTTCTAAGTTAGATACAAAGACAGTATTTTTGCTGTCTTCTGAGAGTATATATCCACATTATAAATATTTTAAATGTTCTAACTTGTTATCTAATAATTTAGATAATTCTGCATCAAAAAGTTAGAAAAATATAAGACTTGAAAGGTTTATTTAATGTAAACAATGTTTTTTTTTTACGTACTGATATTAATGTTGTTTATAACATATAACTTTAGGAATTTAGCTTCTACTGTTACTTTCAAGTTCATTTAAAGTAGCAAGAAGGAAGAAAAAAGAGTGTTCTAAAATCAGATATCCTTGAAGACAGCGGAAGTCTTCAGAAGTAAGTCTGAAGTACAATGTCAGAGTCATGGTTTATCAGACATAAGTAAGTAAGTTGGAAATCTGATCATTTGCACCTGCAAGGACTCTTATCCAACAAGGAAATACCCTCCTACATCACTCAGTGAATCAGTTATATTGTTAAAACTTTGGGAATTGTAGACTGTAGGCCTATATTACATGTATCTTGACTTAGTCAACTAATAGTAGTTAAAACAGTCATCCAAAAATAATCATATATTTTTAAACAAAACTGGAATGCTAAATATGAATGAGGAATGCTTAAAAGTATTTATTTATATTTATCAATAGGAATGATGGTTTATGTGATGAAATTAAGACAAATCTTACCTCTATAGTTGACTTAGCTGTTGAGAGAGATAGTATTTTTCTGGAGTAAAATGCATAAAACGGAAGAAAGTTGCACTAATGGTTTCAGTGTTTGAGCATTGCAGTAACCGTTTATGATATTTTTCATTCACTTATTTATTCATTCATTCTCTTGACTACGTACTCTATCCAAGTCAGGGCTTCTTACCTGGTACCTATGTCAGTATTCAGTGTGTGAAGGCAAAGAAGCTAATCATGGATAACACATCAGTCTATCATTAGACAGATATCTGCACACACATTCATGGAAGCACACACTCATTAATACAATTAATGGATGGCATTCACACCCGTGGACAATTTTAAAAAGATTCATTTTACCTATAGCATGTCTTTGGGATGTAATGGGAAGCAGGAACTTCTAACAGAAACTCCCTGAAAATGAAAGTTATGCACTTTCAATACCACTAGATCATTTCATTCATGTTCATCTGATATGATCTATGAGTCCTCAAGCTACTTGTCAGATCTGACTCCACAGCATTAACGCTAAAGCTAGGAGCCCCTGTAAGATTTTCCCTCCCATAGTGTACTAGTTGCCAAAGTTACCTCAGATCGAGTTTGATGCCATGTCAACACAAACACACAGATGCAAACATACACACGTGCACACACACACACACACGTGCACACACACACACACACACACACACACACACACACACACACACACACACACACACACACACACACACACACACACACACACACACACACACACACACACAGATAAAGGCAAAGGGTAAGCTATTTCATTCAATTATAGTAACTGTCACTTCTTGCTGCAGGGTCAGCACATATACTATGGTTCTAGAAGGACACACTCAAGCTTTGTATAAGAACTTCTTTCTCAGAATGGCCCACAGTAACAGAAACTTTTGTTGTGCAGTGAGGATTACTAATATTGTATGAAAATATTCCAGACAAGAATATTTGCAATAGAAAATGTTCAAATAAGCAATTATAAAATATCACAAACATAATCAGCAAAACATTGCTTTTTATACGAAAGCTTTTAAAATAGATGGCAGAAGTGAAGGGCACACTTAGAAGACCCCTATGGCCCATTCAGTCCTGCTCAGAAATCCTAATTACGTTCCATTTCTCAGTGAGAATATGGTGATAAGGAGCAGGTAGTTTGCTAGTCCAGCATGACTGCCAACCTTCTTCCTTTGGAGCACCCCCCCCCACTTTGGCAGCTCTTCTGAACATAGGTACTGTTGTCTTCCAAGTGGAGGTATGCCTCTGCATGCTGATTTCCCATCAGTTTATTAGTACAAATGCATTCAAACAGTATAGTCTCTGTAGACTCAGAGTCTACTGGGTATAATGCTTAGTATTTTGGCCACAGAACATGGACTGAAACACAAAAGGAGGGGGTGTATTCATATTCATCAAGGATGCCTACACCTCCAGGTTAGTGGCGCAGCATGATACCTCCGAGATCATCCATGTGCAACTAACATCAGGCAAATCTGCAATGCAAATTGTGGCCTGCTACAAATCACCCTCCATGACCCAGGACCACCACTCCACCTTTCTGGAGACACTCTAAAACATGAAGGTCCTACCGAGCACCCTAATATATGGGGCGATTTCAATTACCCTACCGTTAACTGGGAAAACTACTCAAGTACAAACTCCCAGGTCCAGCGCTTCCTGGAATTTATCAACTCAAATGCCCTGGATCAGCTGGTAAACTCCCCCACCAGAGATGAAAACATATTGGACCTGGTCATCACCAACATGGCGACAGGTGTTCCACACCAGAGGTCAACCCGTCACTGGTTAGATCAGACCATAAACAAATCACGCTGGATGTCCACACCACACCACCACCTCCAACCAAGGAAACCACAGTGAAAAACTTTTCTATAGCAAACTTCACCTTACTTAAGACAGAGGTGGTAAGTTTCACAGCCCCCACGCTAAAGGATAACAGTGTCCAAGATGCAGGAACCTTTACAAATACACTCTATGAGCACCTACAAGGATGCATGGATCATGCCATCCCTAGCAAAACCAAGACTCACTCCCCTAAGAGAAGGAAACCAGTCTGGTGGATCCCTGCCATAAACAGGCTATACAATAAAAGGAGGGAACTAGTTCAGAAAAAAAGCAAATCCCAAGAAGGAAAGACATCCCTGATCAGTATCAGTAAGAAACTAAGGTCCCTCATAAAATCCTCCAAGGCTAACTTTGAAAGAAAAATAGCCAAGGATTTGAAAGATAACCACAAAGCCTTCTTTAGCTATGTCATGAATCTAAGTGGCAACTCACAGATATGCTCTGAGCTAGTGCAAAACAGCACAAAATATACTGAACCCACTGATATTGCCAACATCCTGGCAGATAGATTCAGTGCAAACTTCACCCCCCTCTCAACCCCAAAAGGGCCCACAACAATACTGGAAAAGTGTAGTGTCCTGGAAATCACAGATGCACAGATGAAAACAGCCCTTTCAAAAGCCAAAAGCACAGCATCAATGGGGCCAGATGGTGTCCCAGGCTGCGTCTTGCATGAACTACAGAACAAACTAACCCCCCACCTAAACACACTGCTCAGCCTCAGCCTCTCCACAGGCTACATGCCTATAGAATGGCGCACAGCAATGGTTATTCCGCTCCACAAAGGAGGGGCTACAACTGACCCTGGTAACTATCGCCCCAAAAGCCTGACTAGCCTGGTCTGCAAGGATATGGAGCACATCATCATGGAACTCATTAACAAAGACATTAGGAACCTCCAAACACTTGACCCGACCAAGTTCGGCTTTGTTAAGGGCAGATAATGCCTACTAAACCTGGTTGACTTCTTTGAGACAGTCACCAAGGCCATAGATGAGGGGAAGATAGTTCATGCAGCCTACCTTGACCTTGCCAAGGCTTTTGACACCATTCCCCACTCGGGAATTATAGAAAAACTCACCAACCTGAACATAAACCCCTACTTCATGAGATGGGTTGCCAACTGGCTTACAGACAGATCTCACACGGTAAGAATAGCAAGCTCCAGGTCCGACTGTAAACCAGTCACAAGTGGTGTCCCACAAGGCTCGGTCCTGGGACTTCTACTGTTCAGCAAATACTTCTCATAAGTACAGGCAAACACAGGAGGACTATGGCTAACCAAGTTTGCCGATGTCTGCAAACTGGGAGCCATAATTGACGCTCCGGCTGACATGGACATTCTCCAAAAGGGCCTTACGGAGACGGAAACCTGGTGTCAAAGTCATGGTCTCAAGCTAAATGCCAAAAAATGCATAGTCATCCCATTTGGGAAAAACAAAACACCCATAAATTACCACATAGGTGGCAGCCCCCTTAATACAGAAGAGGTAATAAGAGATCAGGGGACCCAGGTAGATAGCAATCTCTCCTTTGATAATCATATTGCCAAGGTGGTTAGAAAATCCTTCTATGTGGCCCACCTAATCACAAAAGGGTTCACATCTAGAACAAAAGTGGTTATTATGCCCCTCTACTCATCACTCATCAGACCCATCATAGAGTACAATGCCCCTTTTGGGATGTACCTCACAAGACACTTCCAACAGCTAGAAAGACCACAAAAGTACCTCACCAAGAGGATTACTGGTCTCAAACATTTGTCCTGTGCAGCCCAACTGGAAAAACTCCAGCTGTACTCAGTGGCATATTGCTTACTCAGAGGTGATCTCTGCCTGATTTACAAAGCCATGTCCAACTCAGAATTGATGGACATGCTCCACCTAAACAAATCCAAGTCACTGCGAGCCACTCGTCCTAGTGAGCTAAACCTCACCACAACAATAAATAGAACATGCTGGAGGGATAAATTCCTGTCACAGAGACTCCCCATGCTTTGGAACAAAATTCTTATCTACATTAGGCAGAGCACCTCACTAACAGTCGTCAAGAGAAACCTTGACGAGTGGATGGGTAACAGAAAATACACCCCTGGGATCACTTCATTGGCTCTTCTTGACACAGGCTCAATTAATTAATCAATGGGGTGGCAAAAGCTGACACACTCTGGCTAGGCTTATAAATGCCCTCGGGCAGATAGCCTAGTACCTACCTATGAACCTATGAACCTATTTCTGGTAGGTGTCACGCATGTGGTAAGCCAGAACTGCCTCCCTCCCCTCAAGAAATAATGATATGATCATTCATTCTCAAATCTGTAGGACGCAGTGAATGTAGCAGCATAGCTATGGGGGGAAAAATGGGGCAACTGCCATGGGCACAAAGTGTTATGGGCACAATTGGCCATTTGATTCCAGTTACTCAATTGCATTTCTGATTTCTGGTCAAACCTGAGAGCTGTAGCACTGTGTGTGTTGACTAAACTGTAGCAGCAACATTTGCTTCAATTTAAAAGAAAAAAAAAAGATTTGTTTTTCTTTCTTCCTTTTTTTTTAGAGAAAAACCTCAGTTCTGTAGTGCTCTGTGCATGGTACAAACTATAGCAACTCTTTGCACCAACCACGAGATAAACAACCTTTGTTTTTGCTCCTCAATAATATTGATGAGCTCAATGTCAAGAAATGGCTCTGGCCACTAGATCAGCCCATTAAAAAGAAGTATTTGCAAAAAAATGTTGTGGAAATTTCACAATAAGTAAGGATATAAGTGACAGTTTTATGAAAGAAAGGGGAAATGTTCCTTGTGTAACTGTAACAAAAATTAAAAATGCAGGTCCCTTGGGAGCAAACAAGCTGCTTGGTGTTTTTTTTTTTTTTATCTCCACAGTACCTTGCTCAGTGGCCCCTCTGCCTTCATCCAAATTGCCCATTTGTTCCAGGAGGAAAAAAGCCAGGTATTTCCTAGCTAGGTGAGAGCCCTACAGACCATTTATCCTTGCCTGGGAACCACCATCATCCCTCCATTTCCTGGCTAAAGTCTTTCAGTAAAGGGCAGACCAATTTGCTGCTCTTGGGGAGTAGCCTATCCTCTCCTCTTGGGAGCAACCCCTTATCTCTTGGCAGCTCCTATCAGGAATTCTGGCAGATATGAAACAGCATAGGTATGTTAAGGGGAGATATTGTCTATAAAATGTTGTGGCTTTCTTTGAAGAAGACAGCTGAGAGGTCTGACTTGCATACAGCATTAATAAAAACCATATATGCATTTGCTACTATTAATGATGGGTAAAGTAGTACTACAGTAATTAGTTTTACTAGTATAACAAGCGTTAAGCACCTACAGAAAACAATGAAATAAAACATGTAAATGGAAAATATGGATGTGAGAAGAAGGATGTGTCATTTTTTGTGAATTCCTTTGACTGTTCATGAGAAGAACTAGTTTGTTAAACTGATTAATACGTAGCTTGTATACCAAAACAACTGAAGCCATTTCTTTCATTCAGCTATAGAAAGCGTAACACTATCATGTCATCCCTTCAAAACGGGAAGTAAAAATATCAGGAAATCTATATACCAGATTAAAACGCATGTCCAGCAGTTCAAGTGTAGTGAGAACACAGATAAGTTACGGAAATAGACAGGAAATACTTATTACAGCTAAAATGAAGCTAAGTTATTAACAAAAATATGTACATAATTAAAGAAAACAAGCAATATGTTTTGGTAATTCATATATCATCTATGGTTAAGTATGTATGCAAAAGTAAATAAATAAGGCAAATATGCTGCATGCATGTTTGTGTGTGTGTGTGTGTGTGTGTGTGTGTGTGTGTGTGTGTGTGTGTGTGTGTGTGTGTGTGAGTGCGTCTATAAAAAAGCACATCAGACATTTTTTTTTAAATTAATTAAAATGTTAATCTTTGCTAAAAGGATATATTGAGAAGTATAATACCTGTTACATTTTATAACAGAATGCATGAATATCATTTTGGAAACATCTAACTAAACCACAAATAAACCTAAATTAATACCAGATTTGGTTCTGCTGATTCTAAACAAACCATCTGCCTTCTAAATCAACGTGTAGATGAACAGCATGAGCTATAAGTCTTCTTTAAAGGGTGATAAGTGTAATAGTCTCTATAGACAACTAAGCTCTGCCCACGCTAAACTAACCAAATGGCCTTCTAAAATCCTTGAGAATTGTTTTGACTGCTGTCTGAGTGTCTGACTGACAAACTAATTAGGAAGGAATGTTAGCATTTTCATTCAAGCCACCACACTAGTATGCTTCCAGATGTTGCAAAAGCAGTGCCAACCTAAAAGTACATACAGTAATCATGCTCACCTGAAAGGCAGTCATTTCCTCCAGTAAAACCTCTTCCAGATCATGCCAGGTCTCCTTTGGGATGGAAACTACCTTCAACACTGTCCCAATATCTTAAAAGAATCAGAAAACAGATGGTGCTGAATTCAATAATAAGTGTCAGTGAATTTTACTTTCAGTTGTATAGCTATCACATCTGACATATCAGCACACTCAGTGGAATGGCTTTTCATACACATTGTATGTGAGGATGCAACCTCCGGCCTTTAACAAATTAAATATTCCTTAAACAATCAAATAAAAAAGGCCGAACTTGAGTTTAATTGGATTTAGTAATATGCGTAAACAAAGCTACTGATATTAACTAATTAACTTTCATGTTTACGGAGCAGTAAAGCTGCATCAATCTAATTCTTAAATGTCAGTTATGAGATATACTACAAATGCAATTAAACAGAATTTGACATTTTAACTATTAACATTTGCTAACCTTCTACTCACAGCTCTGCATTGCCTAAGATTTGGCCTTAGCACCACATTTTATGAGGATATTGGGTTTCTGATTGTAAAGACATAACACTGACCAAAGTAGACTGGCACTATGTTACATGTGTGTGTGTGTGTGTGTGTGTGTGTGTGTGTGTGTGTGTGTGTGTGTGTGTGTGTGTGTGTGTGTGTGTGTGTGAGACAGAGAGAAAAACAAGACAGAGTGAATGCATGGATGTTTACATGTGTGTACAGATGTGTGTTTATGGTATGTGTGTGTTTATGCACTTGTCAGTAATCATCTAACCTGAATGAAAGGAAATAGAAGATATATGATGTAATAAAATACAGTATAATATAATAAGAGATATATAATCATCTCAGTTGCTGTAGTGGTATTCATAGTGTAGTTTCAGTCTTTACATTTTATGCCATACAAAACATCATGAGACAAAAAATTCAGGCATTATGAAGGACAGCTTTATTTAAACCATTTCTGTACAACAGATATAGTACAGACACCATTTTGATGATCCTTTAAGAAAAGTAAATACCTCTGCTCTGGTCTGCAACTTGCGTGTGACCATAAGATTACTAGGAACCGCTCATTTGAATTCAATAATAAGCAACTATTCCTGCTTATTAATTAATTTACAACTACCAAAGCGTAGCATTTCTTTTTTGTTGCAGTAAATATGCATCAGATAGTATATGCATCAGATAGTATATGCATCAGATAGTACTGACATATTCACTACACATTGCATTTAATGTTAAATGTTGCATACATTACTGATTCATCCTATTCAATTTATTATCTAGGGTTTTGTTTTATTTGGTTCAAGTAAATGTACACAGTCATACTGAAGTATGAAATTTAATGCAGGCATGTTTTGATTTCTGACCGTATTTATGACCTTTATTTCTGACAGGATTAATGCATTTTCAATAGTGAGGAGTCTTCCACAAAATAGAAGAAACAAATCATGTTATTAGAAAATGAAAAACAGATAAATTGACTAACCTATTTAACTGTGTAGCAGTATTCATTGTTTGGTAAGGCATACACCCTTTGCAACTGAAATGGATGATCTACCAAAATACAGAATAATCTACTTCAAATGCACATAGTCCTAACTAGTTATAGACACATGTAGTAATCTAGGAATCCATATGTTTGATACTAGAGTTTTCTTGGGGTAGCATGTCTCCCCTCACCTTGCTGTTTATATAATCATCTGTAAGGTTGACATTCAACAATGGCAGACAAATCCTCACTTTGTGTACAAAGGTTATGCATTTCTCCTTTCTATGGAGAAGTCAGAGAAATTGCCATATTTGAAACACATGATTTAAAGTATTATAATTCAAGCACTTGCACTTAGTACAAAAACTACACCCTTAAAGGGAATTGCATTACCACCTATCATGCTGTTCAAAGGGAATTACACCTCAAATGTAATGATAGCTTTCCCTTTATTTTAACATACTTTTTGTGTCTATTGCTGGTCAGCTCTTAGCTCTCACATGATCTGACCATCCTGTTCTTCGTTATAAGGGTGACAGATGATCGTGGAATTCCATCATTCAAGCATCCATCCTCTCTTCGTGGCTAACATGCATGCTCACATATGCAATGGTCTGATACTCCTTCTCCATCGTCTGTGCTCAGTGCACTCCTGCACATGGACCCCAAATGTAACTGCAATTGCACGTGGCAGAGCAAACTGCACATCCCATTCCACATGTCACATGTTGTACTCATTATCCTAAAGAATGAGCCAGCATTTCACCAAGCAGGACTAACTCCTTCCTCCTATGATCGGCAAGCAGGTCTCTCGCCCCCAAATCTCCTTGAACAGCTTCTCTGGTGTCTTGACTCATAACTAAATCATGGCTGTGCAAGTCATAGTTGGTACTTTATCATTTCATGCCATGGAGGGCTCACTTTTAGTTTATAGGTTCATAGGTAGGTACTAGGCTATCTGCCTAGTGGCATTTACAAGCCTATCCATTGTTTTATTGCCTATGGCTCATTTGCTTGTAGCTGAACTCTCATCTGTATAGTCTATTGAGAACCTCAAGAACACAGAATGTGTCATATATATACTTTGACTCTGTCCTTCAGAGTACGGGGCCAGAGTCCCCTTGTTGGGGGGGATTGCAGTGATTAAAATTTGCTGCTAGTCATGAGTATAGTGTGATTCACGTATCGTCAATGAATTGCTGAAACTTCAGCACTTGGCATTCAAGTTATTAATGCAGATTCCCAAGGAGCCAAGTCTTCTTAAATCCTAAACTTTTCCTCTAATAGGGAATGCAGTGAAAATAATCTACTGTAGAAATGTGAAAATACCCTTTTTAGGTTGTAAAAATGGTATGTCTGAATTACCTGAGTACTAATTTTTGTATCTACTTATGGAATATTGAACATAATAAATGTCTGCATAAACAGCCATTTTACATTACAAGTGGAGAAAATTAGTCTTTAGGGATTACTAGGAGGTACCAATGCAGTAATGTTGATTCATTATTTAGAATGAGGAGTATAGCATGTGGCATAAGGACTGGGATATGTAGTTCGCTCTGCCAGGGTCTGACCAGCAGTAGAGACAACAAGAATATAAAAAAGGGAAACTCATTACATTTGAGGAGCAATTATGCTTAAACAGCATGAAATGCAATATGCAATTCCCTTTAGCTTACTTGGACAAGAAAGAAAAAAATGTAAGCTATGTAAAATTGTATGAATTACTTAAACTAAACAGTAACTCACATACATTACAGCACAATAAATGCAGAGTTTAGAATGCATCAGGCTTAAGGTTAAGAAATAGTACTCAAAAATCATTCTTCAATAAAGTACAGCATACAAGAACATAAGAACGGGTTGTTGCAGAATGGAAGGTATTATCATCTGCTTAAATATGCTACAGAGCATTAACTGTGTGATTAATAACACTGATATGTTTGAAAGTTGCAGTAAAAAGAGGTTCAAGCTGTCAGGCAGATAGATGAAAAATTGAATGATGTTTCAGTTTTGTCACAAATGCAACAACTTCTGTTAGATGTATACTGCATGTGTAGCTTATACTTAAATGTTTAATAGATTTGCCCATTCAGCTGTGACCATCTATGCATAGAAGTAGAAAGGGCCTGTCAGTTTTCCATAAAATGTACTCTGTCCCTGCATCAACTTATCTTATGCTGTTTGCTCATCAAATATTTAATTAAACCTGCTTTCTTACTAACTCATACAAGATTTTAGGTCATCTAATCAAATCATAAAAAAGGAGGGATACAAACATCTTGCCATGTGGGTATTCGCTGCTTCTGAAGTCAGAATTACTTTTTTCCCTATGATTTATGGGTCACTGAGACAAATTACATTAAAATAAAACGTGAGATTTCATTCAAACCTTATAACATACTCAGTACAACACTAAATAGCATAGGAATACCACACTGAGAAGCAGCTAATTTATGGCTTATTTCTATATGCATTGTATGGATCAACTTTCACTGAAGAAAATGTATACTCCATGGTGAAGAATATTCATATTTAGCATTCACACACACACACACACCACACACACACGCGTGCACACACACGCGCGCGCACACACACACACACACACACACACACACACACACACACACACACACACACACACACACACACACACACATTACCATACCTCTCAATCTCTAAGCATTGAAAATCATGGCACACTTTCTTATTTTTCATAATAGAAGGTCTTTATATGCTAGATGCTATATAGTTAGTGACGGGTAATCTTTGTATAAGAATTGCTTATTTATTTAATGAAGAAGAAATGCACTAAAGTTGCGAGTCCAAAACACGTCTTTATTTCCACTGTAAAACGTTTTACAGTGGAAATAAAGAGGTGTTTTGGACTCGCAACTTTAGTGCATTTCTTCTTTGTTGTACATGTTTCTGAGCACTAATTTACCACCATTTATCTTGGATTACTATTTATTTAATGAGGTATGCATCCATAAGCAGGGCTGACTTTAAGGGGAACATCAGTAAATCTAGTTAGGGCAAGGGTAAATCTGAAGGTCAGAGTGATACACACACACACACACACACACACACACACACACACACACACACACACACACACACACACACACTTTACAGTATCAGTTTGTTACTTTAACATAAATATATCTTTACATGGTATACATAAGGGTTTTCTAAAAGTAGGTAGACACAAAAATATATGCTGTCAGACAGACATATAATGCAAAATGCCATTATGCAGTGGTAGTATAATGTTGTCAGTGGCTTTGCACCTCCTGCACTAGCTAGTTTCTGGAATTTCATTTTCATTTTTGTTTTGACAGCACTGTAGCAGTCTTCTTTATATCCCAACCTGAGATTTAGGCAGAACTGAATCAACAGCAATATGAAATGTAAAGTGAAATAGCAACAGGAATTAATTTAAATTGAAGGGCATGCGGAGGAGTTTGGCATGTAATGAACTGAGGTATGGGTATCAGAATATACTGTATCAAATAGTCATTGTCATAAAACAAAGTGTAAAAGTACCACCTGATACTGAGGAGCTGGACTGCAAATTTATAACGAATCCTTTATTTCAGTTATAGAATGAAATATAACTATTACTGTGTGTATGTCTCTATGTACATAATCAACTACACACCAATGCACACAAAAACACATGCGCGCACACACACACACACACACACACACACACACACACACACACACACGCACGCACACACACACACACACACACACACACACACACACACACACACACACACACATACTGCACTGTGATTCATTGGTGGTCTTGGCTGTATAACTTAAGCTTTGTTTAGACGTGTCCTAGTTTTCATTCCATACACGTTACTTATTTATTTAAATGGCTTAGGTATCTGTAAAGAATGCTTGTTCCTTTCATCAGTTACCATTAGGACAGTTTAATCTCAGCCTTTACTCCTAGTTTATCCTTATCACTGGGGGAGTTTTTTGGGTTTGTGTATTTTACTAAGATGCAGTTTGAGACATTTGACATATTTCAGCAAGGGATTTAGCAGGATACCATACACAAAAGCAGCAGAGAATCTTGCAGTACGTCATAAAGTAGAAATATGGATACATTACTGGGCAGACCAACGGAGAGGTCATATTAGGTGAACTTTACATAGCTGAAAAATTATATCAAAAGCATGCTTCAGGTGTCACTACTTGTGGCTGTTTCTTTTCACTATGTTTAATAGTGGTGTGATGAAGGGCGATACTGCCAGCCAGCTATCTGGAATTTTGTAAATAATTATATGTCATTTGTGAATATCAATATGATCTATATAAGATGCTTGTGTTACAAATGTATTAGAACTGTATGTCATGTGTATATCAACTTGGTCTGTACAGACGTATTAAAAAGGTATTTTGTAAAGTACTGAGCTTTAAGATGTATCCACATATACATATTTCTGTTCAGGAATAGAACAGAAATGTACATGCACTATTGTGACTGTTTAAATGTATATATTTTAACAGTGGAAACTGGAACACAGGAGGTTAACTTCAGTCCAGACAAACTTCAGAAAAACAACTGAAATTAAATTACTTTATGGCTAGGCAATACAAAGATGTTATTTTTTAGTTTCAATGCAGCAAGGAGACACAGTGTCTAAAACTAGGGAACTTTCTGTATTTTCTTTAGAGTGAAATAATTACTAGTTTCAAAATGTAAAGGAATGCGATTGTTTTATGACTTCCAGCATCTGCCAAAGAAAGTATTTTCGCAGGTAGATGCTAAATACTGCTAGATTCCATCAATGGGGGTTTCCCCAGGGGATAGAGTCAGATGACAAGAAATGATGTTATTCTGCAAGCTATCCCAGCAGTAATATTTGAGATATTAATTTGTGAACTCTCTTAGAGAGAGAGACAGCATTTAGTATTCTGTCTTTGACCTGACAACATAAGCTAGAAGACCTCAGCACAGAAATAAACAGGACATGCTGGAGGGACAGATTCATATCCCAGAAGCTCCCCTCACTCTGGAACAAAATCCCAATCCATATTAGGCAGAGCCCCTCACTGACCCTATTCAAGAGAAATCTTGACGAGTGGATAGGAGACCGTAAGTTTACCCCTGGGATCTCTTCTGTGTCCTTGCTACACAGAGGTACAGTAAACTAACCTTAATATGGCTACCTTCTGTGACCTACTATACAGAGACACAGTCAACTAATCTAAAAGGGTGTTGAAAGCCAAACACACTCTGGCTAGGCTTATAAGTGCCCTAGGGCAGATAGCCTAGTATCAACCTATGAACCTATGAACCTATAATTCACCACATCTGCCTTGCTCTATTGAAATAAGTTACTAGGGAACAGTATAATTCTCTTAGGTATAGTCGAAAATATAGCAAAGCTGAGATTAGATATATTTCTTCATTTATTTCAGACTGTCCTGAAATGTTGTTTTAAATATTTCCTGTGATTTTGAACTCTGGCGTCAGTGTAAATATATATTTTGTATTGGCTTGTTTTTTTATTATTTATTATTAAATATATTCAAATATTTCATTGTGGCTGATCTATCTAGAGATATTTAGGTTCTGAGAGTACTTACATATTTATTTTGGTGACATTGTGGGCCATTCCTAATAGCCTTGCTCTTGGTCAAACTACCATTTGTATTAATAGTAACATTATACAGTAAGATTGTACACCCTTTGTTAAGGGCCATAAAGTAGCTAATAAGGAGCTGGCTGGTGGTAGTGGTAACTACCTTATAGTCTGGGCAAAAAGTGGCATAGCTAGTAAACCTGTGCCAACCTTTTCCAGGTGTATGTGTGTGTGTATACATCAAACCTCAAAGAGTGTATGTATGTCTGCTACTTGGGCATGCACACAAAGCACTGGTTGAACAGAGAGGGTGCTGGAAGTCTTGGCTTGGCCACTCAGGTGAGATCTCAACTCTATAGCTGTGCCATTGGGGAGTCTTATTGAGGATCTGGAGAAAGACGGAGAAACCAGCTCCAGACTGACTGTGGTCTCTGTGTGCTCTTAAGGGAAATTGCACTTGATACAGAGAGCTGCATCTAGTACTAGTGTGTGTGTGTACCTTGTCATCCTCCCAGTGCACTTCCTCCAGTGGTGAGGCTTGAAGATCCTTGATTACTGGTCCAGTGGTAGCTCATCACAAATGGTATTGCATGAGGTCTGGAATGAGACCTGATTTTTTCTGATCTGATGACACAAAGGTATGTATCAGGGTCAATACACAAGGAGATGTCAACAGTTTGTAAAGGGACATGACAAAATTATCTGAATGCTTAAACCATGACAGATGAGATAATCTGAAGGTGTACTGGTAGTATGATGCTGTAGGAAAAAAAGATAGACAGTGTATGGGTAGGCACAGAAAGGGGTATGATGTAGAAAACACAAATTTATTATTACCTCATTATTTACATAGCTTGTGAAACATCGTTGAAGAACAGCATGCCATTACAAAGATTTGATTTCTTCCAAGGCATATATAGAATAAACATAGTGCAGATGACATCAGCAAAACCGATAACATAGTTTTCATCAGATGATCCATAAAGACAATAAGATCTAAATATGCAGAATCTTTAAAAAAATGTTACAGGGGTGGGATAAAATGTAAACCTTTATTTATGTATTTATTTATTTATTTGCTTTGTTTACTGTGAAAGTTTGACTGGGTAATACCCATTTTTCAGTGGAGGGCTGGGAAGAAATGCTCCATTTGTTTAGATTGCATTATATTAAGTTCTAGTTAAACAAAGAGTAGTTACATTTCTATTTACATTTATACACAAACACTAGTTACATTCAGAAGTGGAAGTTACTGAAAAGAAAGGCCATGTGCAACTTAACGGATTGTACAGGCAGCAGTTATGTATAAAAATTGTTTGTCATTTTAGTGAGGGGTTGAGGGTATTCTGTTTAAAGAGAGTATTTGAAGAGTATTGTATGGTGAAGACAAAGTCTTAACCTTGTGGTGAGCATGTGCAGGACTGGGATTGGTTAAGATGTTGTTTAAGCAGTGGTTTAAAATTGAGTAGTTTGCCTGAGAGTATTATTTAGGAGTCTATATCACGTTATCAAAATTTTACTACATCAAATCAATAAAGGTCGAACTTTATTGATTGAAGTAGTAAAATATTGAATAATGTAAAAAAAAAAATAAAATAAATCAATTAAAAAAAACTAGCGTAGGCCGGGGGGCAAGCCCCCCTGCATCCCCACACCCCCCACTTAAATATACCAACTCCGAGACCCCACTACATTGAGGTAAATGTTAATCCCCCCCTTACGGAGATTTCCGTTTACCTGCATGATGTTCTGAACTTTTGACATTGTTGTGGTGACAGTATCATTTTCGATATTGTCAGCTTATGACAAAGTGAAATAGACCCTTATTTAGCGACGTTTAAGGGAGTTGGTAATAAGAAGGTGGTGGCTAGAGTTTTTCTTGCAGTATCTGCAAGGAATCCATTGATCCTATAAAAGAGCCTAGTTCTGGTGTGTAGATTTAATGGTGTGCAATATATGCTGGTCATATTTGAAATTGTCATCTACTACAACACCTAGAAGTTTACTGTGAGTTACAGTTTCAATGACAGTATTATTATTATGTGTTTGCTTGATGTTAAAATTAACATGAAAGAAAGTGGATGTTGGTGGGATGAACACAGGTTAAAAAAATCTGCTCACAGTATGATACTTTATTATTGGCTCTGAATAGCCCTTCCCCTTCCTTATACAAAATATGATAAGAAAGATCCAGACCACGAATGAAGGCGAAATGAACTTTATGTACAAGCGCTTTCGTCTAGAAAAGACTTCATCAGATACATAAAACAAGAAAGGGCTTAATAGTATTGTGAGATTCTGTAAGGGTAATTGCAGAACTAAGATGTTGGTCTACCTGGCTGTGTGTGGTGGTTGTCCTGCATATTATGTAGGAAAAACCGAGAGAGCATTTAGAGATGGAATATATGAACACATTTATGATATAAGGACAGGTAAAGAAAGTAGCGCACTATTTAAACATTCAGAGGTATGTGTGTCTTTTTCTGTTTTTAAATTTGGCATTATTGAAGTTGTCAGGAATAATGCAAGAGGGGGTGATTGTAAAAACATTTTATTAAATAAAGAATTAAAATGGCAGCTTAGGCTGAGGGCAAATATTATATCTGGTCTTAATGAATATGTAAGTATTAAGCCAGTTTTACTAGCCAAAGCAGATAGGGTTTAATGCTATTTATTTTAGGAACAATATAGGATTTTTTGTACATGTTTTGTCTTTTGGTTATGGTCAAAAGCATTTCATTATTAATTATATATATATATATTTTGTTCTGAGTGAATTGTGTATGTTCCTTTAAAAGTGTAATTGGATGTTGTATGAGGCATTATATAAGTATTGTGTAGCACCTGTGTTTTATGTATCTGATTAAGTCTTTTCTAGACGAAAGCGCTTGTACATAAAGTTCATTTCGCCTTCATTCGTGGTCTGGATCTTTTTTATCATTTTACAGTGGTTTGTCCTTCTTCGTTTTTTGAACTTATACAAAATATACCAAAACTAAAATAAATATTGATTAAGAGTATTCCCATTGAAGAGCAGAAAATATTTTTTTCATGGAAAAAGGAGAATGGCATCAGAAATTTAGAGAGAAACAAATACAATAATTTTTGCTGAATTCTGAAAACATATATAGGTTTGAAGGCACATCAGTTGGGATAGTCATATGATTCTTCCCTCTCTACAATCTAAAA
Organism: Protopterus annectens; assembly: GCF_019279795.1. Classification (NCBI taxonomy): domain Eukaryota; kingdom Metazoa; phylum Chordata; order Ceratodontiformes; family Protopteridae; genus Protopterus; species Protopterus annectens. Next base: position 973,413,747 of record NC_056745.1, on the reverse strand, counting down.
CAGTGATGGTGAACCTTTTAGGCTCAGCGTGTCAAAAATTTGGAAATGCCTATCTTGACTCTGCTGGCGTAATCACCCCCTCGTGAACAAAATATAAGCAATTCTTTACATATTCATTTATTTAAAAAATACAGTCCAATCATGTGTGTTGCTATGTATTTTAATAGATCTAGGACTACTGGACAAAATTACGTTTCCACGAAACATAAACAACCGAATACACTTTAGCAAAAGTGCTTTTCACCTAAAAAAGCACTTTCGCTAAAGTGTGCAAAAAAAAATGAAAAAAAAAACACATTACTCACGTTTACACAGGGGGCAAGCCCCCCAGCACCCCCCACCCCCCTACTTTTATATTCTCACTCCAAGATCGCACTATAGTGGGAAAAAGGGAATATTCCCTTATCCCCACTGTGCTACTATCTCAGCAACAGCCATTTCCCCATGTTTTTATCCTTTTTTAGCACACTTTCACAAAAGTGCTTTTTTGATGAAAAGCACTTATGCAAAAGTGTGCTCGGCAGTTTCACTTTCGGTGAAACTGCAGTTTGATAAATAGTACGGATCCCATTTTAACAGTAAAAAAAAAAATCAGTGACTTAAAATAGGGAAAATGATATGCACACTGATAATTGGGCTTAAAATAGTGCACCAAAAAATGTCCCTAATTTTAATAGTAATTTTGAATTTAACTGAAAAACTATGGAATATACTGCATTTGATATGATTAACATCAATTAATGATGTTCTTTGTTGATGAGTTTTAATAGATAAGTGCAGGGTTACATATTTCTTGTATTTTTGTTCATTCAGTTTCCTTGGTAATTCGTGTGTTGGTGAACACTGGTGTCTCACCCAAAATGTCATGGCGTGCCACCTTTGATGCTTGTGTCATAGGTTCGCCATCACTGATCTAAAATGTGAAAGCAATATGCAAGACTGGGTGTGTGGGAGTCATTCTGTTAAGTGCAGCAGAGATACAAATAGCGTTGATTCACTTACTTACCACAGTATACATACTACTATACTTCTACATCTCCTATGTCTCCTCAGATATTAAAATCTCACTTTCTTTTTCTTCATTTTCTAAATTATCAAAACTATACTCCATTTTTATCTCTTTTTTCCCCTATCTGATCTGTTTATACTCTCTTCTTTGTATCCCTTAATGGTCTCTCTCCCCTTACTCCTAATATTACTTTCTCTAAAACTTTTTATGTATTCCTCTACTTAAATGATACTTCTCTATTGCTTTAAAGAATTCTTCAATACTGCATTGACTAACCTTTATGCTGACACCAGTTACTAATTATCTTTGACATAGTTTTATACTGTTGTTCATTTAAGCTGTGTGCATTTAGGCTGTAACTGCTAAACTTAATGTGAAAGAGAGTGACACATTATTTTTGAACTCACTACTTATTTCATGCAAGATGTTACATGCTATTTGACTATTCATCTGTAGTAGCGGGACCTGCTATTTAAGTAAAGCTAAACAAGTGAAAATAAAAATTCCATAATGTATATGTGATATTAATAATGTTGTATAATTAACTGCACTCTTGAAAAGTTTAAAAGAGTATAATGCAAAACAATACATATTTGCTTTAACCGTGCGTTAGTAAGTATCACCTTTGGAAATGTATAGGTTGAGAAGGAGGCCGGAATGACATTTTCATTACATAGAGGTATGCTACTAAGTATATGCATGTATGGCTTTAGATGAGAAGATTAGTATTTTATTAATTCCTTACACCGATCATTTTCTCTCCCTGACTTATTATCTAAATATACTATAACCTATTTTTTTTCTCTCACTTCATATTGCAGTTCTTATTTGTATATACTAATTAACTTTTAATTTAAATATTACATTACTGTCATCTAAGTTGTGTCTGTTTTAACCAATGTTGGCAAACTATGTCTGCCTTAGTATAATTGTTTAACTGTAGATGTTTTTATATTATTTTGAAGACTGCAAAATTATTATTCTTAAAATGTTTTTGTAATACTTAGGAGCTTTTCTCTCAGTGCCTCACCTGAAAATGGGTACCTACTAAGTTGGATATTCTTAAAATGTTTTTGTAATACTTCAAAGCTTTTCTCTCAGTGCCTCACCTGAAAATGGGTACCTACTAAGTTGGACTTTCTTGGCAATCAAATGTCAAATCCAAAACTCATAAGAAATTCAAGAAAAACAACCACACTCTGGAGCTGAAAACTGCAATGATTTAATGTCTTCTGGTACCTCAGCTATACAAGCCTTCACAGGAATAAATTCATGACATTCAGCAGTATATTTTATAGAAACAGCAATTAAATAATTAATCAATTAACTATTTTCAGAGAACTTTTTAAAGAACCATGATACCTTCCATTGTCATGTATTTATAAACTAAGATTCATCTCCAAATTCAGACCCCTAGGGCAAGTGTACCAAAAATTCAATATAAATCTGCTTTCCAAATTTAATAACTTTTGAGAATAATTTCCACTATTCATACAATCAGGTTTTGCTAATACACAGAAAAAGAAAGACTCAATGACTTCCCCATGAATTGTGTTAAAATATTCAGAAATAGGGTTATCCAGTCTACAGTTCCTCACATCTGTATAGCCGAGGTACCAGAAGACATTAAATCATTGAAGTTTTCAGCTCCAGAGTGTAGTTGTTTTTTTTAATCAAATGTCAATAAATAAATAAATAAATAATGAATGAATGAATGCTGTTGTAAAAAGGGTCAAACATTCCTATGTGCTATCTTGTCTGTAAAGGAACAGTGGGAAGGTGGCAGACTTGTTAGCTATAAAGTAAGAGCCCAGCAGCAGTTTAAACAAGCTGGTGAAAGAAGCCAGCAAACTACAGTGATAGAATTTAATTTTAGTTACAAAATTTTTTGACTATAAAAATAGGTATAATTTTCAGTATGTCTTTTGTAATGAATATAGTTATGCATTCAGTAAGTCAGTGCAGGAAAATGACTACTACCATATTTATTTCAAACAATTAGCTATAAAATGACAAATTACAGTTTCATATAGTTAAGTATCAGATTGATATTGAAGAAGGGTGAACAGAACTGAGTGAGAATAGGGAAAATGACTTTTTTTGATGTGCAACAGTCATAAAATAACTTTATTTATTGTTCTTTTTCCTGAGTGAGAACAATGATATATGTTTTACCTCTCTGAGCTAACCCCCTCACTCATCACTATACTTGCGTATCCCTCCCTTTATCTTCATATCTTTGTAATTTCTCGCCTATATCTTCCCTGCACTCTATATCTTTTCTACAGAAGAGTTGAGGAGGTGAAGAGTAACAGAGCTTTGACAAGAACGTCACAAAAATAAACTTAACATATGGAGCTACATTCATTTTACCTGATGCTCTCTTGTTTCAACCATACATATAATATATAAGCACGTCAGTGTCTTTTTTTCATCTTTATAAGGCACTATTTTGTTTTCCCATTATTATTTTAAAATGATATATGCATTTTTCCATCACTACAGAATACAATGTAAAATTATTCATCTCAGCTAGAGTAAAATCACTTTATTTTTCTCTCAGCTATATTAATTCTACCATAAACAGAATAACATAGAAAGGCAGTATTAATCCTGACTAGTACAACAGTGGTTAGAATTTAAGGCTATAGTAATCTATTCACTCACAGAACACCTTACCTGAAGCAACACAAAGTATTAAGATACTGAGTCTGTAGAGAAATAAGTTTTGTCTGGCACCTTATTTTGAGACGTAATAGTGAAATTGGGCAACAGTAATATTCCAGTTTATTTTATATGACTATATGTACCATTTGGTCAACTGTAATCAGATGGCTGTTACAGTACTACAGAAAACTTTAGCTTCTGAATACTGTATTACTTCTGCCACTTTTTGTCATTGAGAAAACATGATCATGGGTAAACAGTGTGCACCACTGTGACCTATGACACACTCTGCACCATAACATTTGCAAGATGTTTTAATTTTTTCTGGGTATATTGTGTAAAGTATTCCATTAAACTCAAAGTGTTAAGAAACTCACTCATCACCTAGAAATGCCTTCAAAGACCTTATAGCCAGTGTAGCTTGATATAAACATTCTTTTACCCACCCAAACATTTAATTATTTCTTATTCCATTAAATTCAAAGTGTTAAGAAACACACTGATCACCTAGAAATGCCTTCAAAGAGCTTATAGCCAGTGTACCTTGACATAAACATTCTTTCACCCACCCAAACATCTAATTCTTTCTTAGTGTTCCATTTAATCAAAGTTCAATGTTTTAAGCAACATAAAGCATCATGCTCTGAATTCTTTGACAAGCACTATTGTCTCACCATTGCTAGTGAGTAATAATTGCCAAATATAGGCAATAGGAATATTTAAATTACTATTCAAGACTATGAACATTCAGAGAACAGCATAATGAATGTATTAATTCTGCACAAATGTGCTTATAAAAATAAATAACCATGATGAAGCAATACACAATAACACAGACTTTTTTAATTGACATACCTTTGTTACCTGAGAGTAAGATGTTACAGCTAAATATTAGTGAAACAATTTCTTCACTTTATTTTACATGTTTAAAAAGAATTTGGTGCACTGTTACCATGTGGAAATTGCAGTACCATTGAAAACCACATGATATGGATTGTTGCATTAATTTTGCCCCACAAATATGGTTGTGAACAATATGATTATGGAAAACTAACAGTGTTATGTTCTTGATTCTCATACAGACAGTTCTTTCTGGAAGCTAGCAGTAATAAGTAATAACAAAACATAGTCAATTGGAACGTTTCATTTAACTTTACATAAATGTTTATTAGTCAGTAAAAATACAGCATCTAGAAGCTGCATCAATTTTACCATGAAACTGTACTTGCAATAGGAATATTATTATATTTTATTTTCAATAATTGTGTTATTTCTCTCACTATCACCTGGTCCCAGCCCTACCATTCCATCACTCCATCATAATTGAATGTAGTACCATCACTTCAATGCAAGCCAGTGTTTGGCATTGTAAAATGCTCATTTCTTCTGTAACTAACTGCACCATTCAAAGGTTGGAAGTTCAGCTGTTACTAGAACCTTCTCCTCCCTGTTTAACATTGTCCCTCCTACTTATATTCTAAGAGGCTACTACCATTAATAAGTGGTCAGAGGAAGAGAAAGCTATTTGATGTTTAAGAAACAATAAAAACTGCCCCGCTTTGCAGTTGCAATCTAGAGCATAGGTAATGCTTTCATTAATCAAGATGTACAAAATTGAGTAATTTTGTTCTGATACTGTTTCGCTTTCATATATTTAAATTATTGTCCATACAGCTGTTCTAATTACATAATGTAATACTGCTAGCACAAACCTCCTTCTGTCACTGCTAGATGTCAGATTATCAAAAGATGCATCCTCCTAACCTAATTAAGGAAATACACAAACTCATAAAATTCCAGCCCGCAATGACATGCCTATATATGTCATTGTCAATACAGTGGCAGCCATTCCATCATCTACAAACAGTCATTTGAATGTAATAATTTTAAACAGAAATAAGATGGCACATTACCTGTTCCAATAAACATAACATCATACTGGCCGTCTTCCGCTTCCACACGGTCGACTACTATTTGTGAAAACTGGTAATTTACATCTGTTTTCAAGATAATTGGACGATTGCTGACAGGATAGATAGGATTGTACATTGCAGGATGACTTCTTGCAAATGTTATGACATCATCTGGAAGGTCTTTGGTGGAACCAAAACTACCAAAAGTATTACTAGGGCACTTTTAAGAGAAAAAGAAAAAAAACATTTAGTAATGCATAGCAAAGGCATTTACATTAACACAGGTGACTAAATCTGTAGGTTCATGAATTCTATGAAAAAGTTATTTAGAAAATACAGTAAAATACTAAGAATGCACTGGCTTTTACAACTAGCTTTTACAACTGAAAAGATTTTTTTACAACATTGCTGTTCATACCTTTTAAATAGCGTTTATTGAGAGACAGCATTTCTCTTTTATTTAGAAATATCTGTAGTTAGCTGAAGTGTTTGTGTGGTCTGCATTGCTATGAGTATCACTCATCTCTGCATTTAATTTTGATTTTAAGCTCTTTATTTGAGGTCTGATCACTTTTATTTTGTATCTTATTCTAGTATTACATTTGTTTCGTTTTAAGTTTTCTGTTCTGTTGGAGTTTTAAGAGTTATTGGCTAGGGTCAGTTAAATAAAGTTTCCAAAGAATTCCTTTGCAAATGTGAATAGCATCAGTTAAGTAGTGGGAGGAGCTGAGTGACAGCTTTGCTCCTTTATTTAGAAATATCTGTAGTTAGCTGAAGTGTTTGTGTGGTCTGCATTGCTCTGAGTATCACTCATCTCTGCATTTAATTTTGATTTGAAGCTCTTTATTTGGTTTTGTCAAAGGGAGATCATGCCTCTTAAATTTGGTTGACTTCTTTGAAACCGTCACCAAAGCCACGAGGGGAAGATGGTGCACACTGCCTACCTTGATGTAGCCAAAGCCTTTGACACTATTCCCCACTTGGACATAATAGATAAACTCTCCCAGCTAGGCATCATGTTTGTTACTAGATAGGTGGCTAACTGGCTCACTGATAGAACCCACTCAGTCAAAGTTGGGGACGCCACCTCTAGTAGTAGACCCGTAACGACCATTGTACCCTAAGGATCAGGCTTGGTGCCTCTACTGTTTGGGATATACTTTTCTGAGGTGCAAGCCAAAACCAGTGGTCTGTGGCTGACCAAGTTTGCAGATGACTGCAAACAAGGCACTGTCTTAAATTCCCCAAGTGATGTGAACATCCTCCAAGAGGGCCTTACCCAAAGTAATGACTGTTCCAGAAGCATGGCCTCAAACTGAATGCCAAGAAATGCATCATTAACCCCTTTGGGGAAAATGTCATCCCACTAATTATCACATTAATAACAATGTACTAAGTATGTAGTCAGATGTGACGGACGTGGGTACCCAGGTTGATAGCAACCTGACTTTTGACCACCATGTTACCTCCGTTGCTGTTTTATATATATATATATATATATATATATATATATATATATATATATATATATATATGCATATATAGAAAGTAAAATGTTTTATGATCAAAGTTCCACTCCATCTGCACAGAATCAGGCAGCACAAACTTCACAGCACCAAAACATGCAGTGTCAGAAACACAGTATGATGAATTGCTGGACTTGCTCCTCTACCTTTGGGACCCATGTTAACACTTCTTCCTGGTTCTGGAGCAATCTATCATTTAGGATTCTGTGTTTTATGTGTTTTAATGCTGCTTGTTTGGGTGCTCTGAAGTCGGTGTTGCCTGATTCTGTGCAGGTAATGTTTGGATTTGGATAGAAAACTTATTTCTAGATATCTATATCTATCAGTATATCTATATATATATATATATATATATATATATATATATATATATATATATATATATATATATATATATATATATATATTTAATATATACTATATCTGTATGCATACAAGAGTGAGCAACATTTTATCTAAGTCTCAATTTTGTCTAAACTCAAAATATCTAAAATTTAATCTCATTACATTTGATAGAAGAGTATAGTAGGATAAAGAGAATTAATGTCGGTATGGTTTAGGGTGTTAGGATAGTAAGAAATATGAGGCAAATTAGTCTAAAGCACCATTTGCACCTTGCTAATGCCCACCAACCTACCCACAAATTTTTGTTTGTGCATTGATTCACTGTGTGTGTACTGTTTTCTCATTCCTCTACAGTTCTGTGATTGGCGACATAGTATATTTACACAAGGGGAGCATGGTGGGCAAAGTCCCTGCATGGGAGGTGAAGGAAGGGCTTGCCTCATTCAATAAAAAAAAAATTTGGAGTATTATTTGCAGTATAAGGAATTTTAGATAAAATGTAATTTGATTACATGTGTTTTATGTTAAAATGTTAGATGCTTTATGATTAAATGAATTGTTTTTAGATGTAACATAATATACCCATATCGATCTATTGATACACATACATATATAATATGTATATATATATATATATATATATATGTAATATATATATATATGTGTATATATATATATATATATATATATATATATTATATATATATATATGTATGTGTGTGTGTGTGTGTGTGTATCTATATGGACAAAAATACAGCCACTAGAACACTTCTGCTTCTTCATGCATGTTTTCAGAATTTGGTCATAAACTCCATCTATTCTGCTTCAAATATAAAAATAAAAAAAAAAATAAGAAAAAAAACTGTGACCCACATGTCCAAATGAATGATTCATAATAGTTACCAAGAAGGGCATATGACTATTCTGTCTCTCATTCACAGATGCATAAAGTACTTAAGTTTTATGGCACAGTGGTTTATAAGTTTCATGGCACTGTGGTTTGTTAACTATCTATATAACAGATCAGGTAAGATCCTTGCCTAGGACAATTCAGTTGTTTCTCTACTGTAACTAACTGTTAGCCCATTAATGTTCACTGTATTTATTAATACCATCTTTCTCAGGATTTCAACTATAAATGCTGTATGCTGACCACATTGCTATATTTAGTCATGGTCAGCTAGCTATATTTGTGTGTGACGATACATAGGTTCATAGGTTCATACTAGGCTATCTGCCCAAGGGCATTTATAAGCCTAGCCCATAGTTATGTGGCTTTCGCCACCCCTTTAGTTTGAATAAAAACTATGCCTATCATTTTTCTGTGCCTCTGTCAAGCAGTGACACTGAAGTAATCCCTGGGGTATATCTGCGATCTCCCATCCATTGGTCAAGATTCCTCTTGAACAAGGCCAGCGAGGTGCTCTGCCTCACATGTACTGGGATTTTGTTCCACAGCATAGGGAGTCTCTGGGTGATGAATCTGTCCCTTCAGCACGTTCTATTTATAACCGTGTCAAGGTTTAAGTCTCCGCCCTTGTGGTTCTGAGGGATCTAGATTTTTGTGGTGAAGCATATTCATCAAATCTGGGTTTGACATGGCCTTATATGTCAGGCACAGGTCACCTCTGAGCAAGCGGTATGAGACTGAATAGAGCTGGAGTTCTTTCAGTCGGGCAGCATAAGACATATTTTTGAGACCCTTTATCCTTTTGGTGAGGAACTTTTGGGGCCTTTCAAGCTGCATCAGGTGTCTGGTCAGATACATTCGAACGGGGCATTGTACTCAATCATAGGTCTAATGAGTGATGAGTACAGGGGACGATGACCTCCCTTGATCTAGATGTGAATCCCTTCATGATCAGGTGGGCGATATAGAAGGTTTTCCTAACTACTTTAGCAACATGAGTGTCAAGCGAAGGCTACTGTCAACTTGGGTCCCCAGATCCCTGATGACTTTTCTGTGCTCAGCGGACTGCCACCTATATGGTAGCCAGGGGTAACCTTGTGTTTCCCGACGGGTATGAGTATGCATGTTTGGGTGTTTAACTTCAGGCCATGGCTCTGGCACCAGTTATCCGTTTCTGTGAGGCCCTTCTGGAGGATATCTGTGTCAGATGTGTTTTCGACTATGGCCCAGTTTGCAGTCATCTGCAAACTTTGTCAGCCATAACCCTCCTGTGTTTGCTTGTACTTCAGAAAAGTAGATGCCGAACAAGAGTGGACCCAGGACTGAGCCCTGTGGGACACCACTTGTGACAGGCTTTGAGTCTGACATGGCTCCAGCAACTCTGACCCTGTGGGTTCTGTCACTTAGCCAGTTTGCAACCCATCTTGTGATGTATGGGTTTACATTCAAGCTGATGAGTTTTTCGATGATACCTGAGTGGGGTATTGTGTCAAGGCCTTTGCCAGGTCGAGGTAGGCTGTATGGACTGCCTTTCCCTCATCAATGGCCTTGGTGACTGTCTTGAAAAAGTCAACCAAGTTTAAGAGGCAGGATCTGCCTTTGACAAAGCCAAACTGGGTTGGATCCAAAGTCTGCAAGTTCCCTATGTCTTTATTTATGAGTTCCATTATGATCCTCTCCATGGCTTTGCAGATAAGGCTTGTCAAGCTAATGGGGCGGTAATTTCCGGGTCTGTGGAGGCACCGCCCTTATGAAGTGGGACCACAGTTGCCGTGCGCCACTCCTTGGGTACGTATCCTGAGGTGAGGCTAAGATTAAACAGCTGTCCTAACTGTGGGTTTAATTCCTCGTTGAGTTCATGAAGCACACAGCCGGGGACACCATCCGGTCCCATGGATGCTGTGTTTTTGCCTTAGTGAGGGCAGTTCTCACCTGGGCGTTGGAGATGTTTGGGGGGGCTACAATCCTCTGGAATAGATATCTCTCCTTTTGGGGGGGAGGGGAGTTTGCACTGAACCTGTCAGCCAGTATGTTAGCAATGTGTGTAGGTTCAGTAATTTTCACATCATTTTGAACTAATTCTGAGCATATCTGGGAGTTTCCTCCTAGGTTTCTAACATAGCTAAAGAAGGCCTTATGATTGTCTTTAGAGTCTTTGGCGATTTTTCTCTCAAAATTTGCCTTGGATGATTTTATGAGAGCTCTTAGTTTTTACTTATAATGATCAAAGGTGTCTTACCTTTCAAGGATTTTGCTCTATCTTGTAGTAGCTTCCTCCTTTTGTTGTAGAGCTTGTTTATGGCTGGGGTCCACCAGACTGGACGCTTGCCTTTGGTACAGAGAGTCTTAGTTTTGTTTGGGATTGCCTGATCCATGCAGTCCTGTAGGTGCTGGTAGAAGGCATTTGTAAGTGATTCAGCGGTTTGAGTAATGTTTACCACTGGCTCAGGGGCCTTAAAGGAGACCACACTAGTTTTTAGAAGTGTGAAATCGGCTTTTGAGAAGTTTTTCACTGTGGTCTTTTTGTTTCAGGTGGGGGGATGAGGACCTCCAGCGAGATTAGTTTATGATCTGATCTCACCAGTGAGGGGTATACTTCGGTGTTGAACATTTTGATCCCATGTTTGTGATGATGAGATCAAGTATGTTTTCTCCTCTTGTGGGGATGGTGACTAGTTGTTCCATGGCATTTGAGTTTATGAACTCCAGGAATCTTTGGGTTAGAGTGTTCGGGCTTGAGTAGTGTTCCCAGTCTATATTAGGGTAGTTGAAGTCACCTAGTATGATGGTGTTTGGAGATACATTTATCCCCTCCAATGTTTTCAGGAAGGCCATGTGAGTTTCCTGAGTTTGAGAGGGTGGCCTGTAACATGCTACAAATTGCAGAGCAGTCTTGCCTATGGTTAATTGCACCTGGATGGTCTCCGATGCATCGTGCGTTGCCACCAACCTTGAGGTGTGGGTGTCCTTTATGAATATGGACACCAAGGCCTCCTTTCTTGGTGTTGTCCGGATTTTGGGGCCGGAACGCATGATATGAGGTGAAACCTGTTATTGCTGGGGTGCTCTCAGGAGCCTTGAACCAGGTTTCTGTCACAGCACAGACATCGATGTTCTCCATATTGAGAAGGGCCTCGAGTGCGTGCATCTTGAGATTGAGACTTCTGGCATTGAGCAGCATTACCCTTAGTTTTTTCCTTTTTGGTGTTCTAGGGTGGTAGGTTTAGAATTTGAGCCTTGCCTAAAAAAGGCACTATGGGGGTGGCAAGAGCCTTTGCCAATATCCGGAAGCCCAGGGGTGACAGGTGCAAGCCGTCCCTTGCGAAGCAGCTTGGCTTGTCCAGCATGTCATCCCAGGCAGACAGACATTGGATCCCCTTTGAATGACACCAGAATTTAAGCCAATTATTAAAGCTGATCATCTTATCACTGTATTGTGGCATCATTCTAGGTGAAGGTAGGATACTGCTCAAGGTCAGGGTCATACCTGCCTGGGCTACATAATCAGAGAGCTCCTCGATGTCCCTTTTCATGTAGTCCAAGGAGGTACGTCTCAGGTACAAAGCTCTTGCATGTTCCTGTGAGTGCATTTTGTTACAGGTAACCCATTATCAACGTCATAAAAGCCAAAGTATGTTTTTGGTGCCACTGCTAAAATAATTGGAATCCTAGTAATTTGCTTCATCATGGACTGTGGGATCAGTGCAGTGGGCCATCTCCTCAGTCGAGGTATATGCTAAAGAGACATTCTAGGGGAGAACTGGAAACATTCTGGAAGCTGTACGATGTTGGTAATACTTACAATGCCCAATCTTTCTCTCATTTCACATTGAAAACATCCAATAAAAACTCTTAACAATGCACGGTGCATTTTTCTTGCTATTGAAGTTTACCTCATATTTGGTAAAGCAGTACTCATATCAAAATACAGAACATGCACTTTCTTGTGCTAATTATCTCTGAAACTAGTGCATCTGCAATTCATAACATTTAAAAAAAATTTCTAGTTGTGCAATCTCTTAAAGAACAGTACAGCTCCATATTTCATAAAGCTGTCTGGCCTCCATTTCAGTTATGGGCTACTTTGATTGTACCCTTATCTGCACAGTGTTGCTATTTAAACTGTCTTTCTCTTAGGATATCCGTTCTGTCATAGTGATTTTTCACTAGAGTCCTTTACTTCACAGCTGTTGAGCTCATACATTAATAATTCATCTGGTCCAGTAATTAATACCATCAGGAATTTCATCTTAATGTGGAACTCTATTCCTGATAATAATCTTTCAAACTTACTACTAGAAAAAAAAAAGAGAAGAAAAAAAGACTACACCTCAGCTGTTAATTTCAATGTAATATTAATGTATAACATGGACTTAAACATACCTGACACCCCACTTAAGTACCCTCTTTTTAAAGCAGGTTTATTGGTTTTAGTAACTTAATGCTAAGATATATTAATGTATAAATATTATATTATAAACATTTAGACTCACTCATGCGTATACCAAAATGTTACTCGAGTGCAAATCTCTTTACTTCAGAGCCCACAAAAGGAAAGTCAAGCAATGCCCATGTATTAAAGTCAGAAATCAATTTTGCAACACTTTTATTGGTTATGACCGAGGCATACACTACACAGTCCCAACTTCTACATTTCCTCACTGTTAAAAGAAAAACGGACTAAATCTAAATGCAATTTAGAGATCTTGTTGCAGCCAGTCAGCCTGCTTTTCCTGGTTCCAGTGAGGTCATACTATAGGACACAATTCTGTCTGCAGCTATAATTTCTTAAAATATTATTCCATGTACTTACTGTTCCAGGTCGTGGATATGGCACTCTTCCTTGGAATGGTACCCACTGGTAATTAGGTCCATCTCTGTGTGCATATGGGCCAAGAAACACCCTTCTGATATCTGCCATATTGTAGATGCACACTGCTGATCCTTTAAAGATGTTGCTAGGAAAAGGAAAGCCAATTTCTTTAGTTTATTAAATAACAGACTTCATTAATGGAAACTATTTACTGCTGAATAGGTTAGCAGTTATAAACTGGAATGAATACTGATTTCTAGTCTGGGAAAATGTAATGAAACATTACTATCCCTTTACTGTTAAGTAAAAAATGAACTTTAATGAAAATAGCTACAATTGAAAATAATTCTGTTATATTAATGCATAAGACAGAGACATACTTTTCTATAATATTAAGATACTGACAAAAACACAAGTGGTTTTATTCAGCTTTGCTGTCATTGATATATATATATATATATATATATTATATATATAAATATATATATATACATATGTGTATGTATATATATATATATATATATATATATATATATATATATATATATATATATACATATATATATATATACATATATATATATATATATATATATATACATATGTATATATATATATATATATGGGTCTACTGCATTCGCCCTAACGTCCGATTGACCGACACCCATTTGCCCGACACCAAATGAATGAAATTTCATTTGACCGAAAATTCATTTGACCGACACTTCATTTGAACAAGTATTATTGGCAAGTAAATGGGATATGCCCCCTTCCCCACTGTAGTGCGACCCTGGAGTTAGAATATATAGTTAGGGGGTGTGTGGGGGCAAAGCCCCCCACTTAATTTCTTATTATATTGTTTAGTTTTTCCTTTAATATTGTTTAGTAAAACAAAAGTAAGTGGGGGGCTCGCCCCCACACCCCTCATTGTGGGGGGCTGTGCCCCCACACCCCCCTAACTATATATTCTAACTCCAGGGTTGCACTACAGTGGGGAAGGGGGCATATCCCATTTATTTGCCAATAATACTTGTCGGTCAAATGAATTTTCGGTCAAATGAAATTTCGGTCAAACGGGGTCGGGCAAATGGGTGTCGGTCAATCGGAAGTTAGGGTAAATGAAGTAGATTCATATATATATATATATATATATATATATATATATATATATATATATATATTTATATTTTACATATATATATATATAGAGAGAGAGAGTGCGAGCAAAAAACAGGAAGACTACCACTTAAATGTTGTGCTGTATGAAAACCAAATAATGAAAAAAGTCAGCACAGCTGCCACAACCAAGGTCACCAAATCAAAAGTGAAAAATACCAAGAAAGCTGATTAAAACCAGGAAATGACTCTTTAATAAAATACAAAGAGGATAAGCGCTTTCAGATCTCAAAAACAGTCCTTTTTCAGACCCATATTAAAACCAGACAACAAGCCACAATCTATATAAGGAACGAACCAATCAGTGTTAAAAATCAGAGCCAACACCTTTCATGAGTAACATGTCATTCATTGACAAATTTGACCAATCAGAGATGCCTACTCAGCCTCCTTCCTTTTCGGGATGATTTAAGTGGATAGTTCGTGTTATGCCCAGGAAACCTATCTGCCTAAAGTCTACCAATCCACGACATCTCCGTTAATTCAGTAATACTATTGATATCACCTCCTCTAACATCCGTCTTCATTACTTCAGGTACTTTAAAATAAAAACGATGTCCTGGGTGTTCCTGGATATGTTTCATAAGGGAGTTCTTCAGATCGGCTAACCTGATATCACTTAAGTGTTTGGAGACTCTTTGCTTTATTTGCCTGGTTGTCTTGCCCACATAGAAAGAGTCACATGAGTCACATGTGGCAAAATATATAACGTTCTTCATGGTGTAATCTGCATAAAAATCAAAAACATTTTTTCTTTAATATAGGATGTGTACAGTCTTGATCCATAGAAAGATATCTACAGGTTGTACATCTACAACAGGGATGGGTACCCTTGCAATTTGATATAATTGTAGCCTTCTTATCAGAGTTGTTGCATAAAATATGCTTTAAATTTCTGTTGTTCATAAAGACAAAGTGAGGTTTCTCTCTGACTAATCTCCTAAGATCCTCATCCAATGTAAGGATCTTCCAATTCATTCTTAAAGCATTGCAGACATATATACGATTTGAATATGTAAGGACCATCCTTGGCTCTCTTGTCCTGTTTTCCTGATGTATAGGGACATCAGTCCCTTCATTCCTGAAAAGATAAGGTCTCCCTTCTGTGGATCTCATTCTTTCTGCATATTCCTTTATATAATAATACCTCCTTTGACTATATCCTCTTTGTATAAAATTTGCCCCCATTACTTGAATGGCTTTCTTGAAATCTTGTTCATTTGTATGGAGCCTAGATGTTTTGATAAACTGCCACTTCAAAATATTAGCATGTATATGTTTAGGATGCATACTAGATCTAGGAAGTATATTATTTTTCCAACATTCCTTCTATAAAGCATAGTATGCATTAATACTTTGTGAAAGTCTGATGTCTAAAAAGTCCAAGATTTTACAATCATATTTAATAGAAAATCTAAGAAAATGTGTGGTGTTCTCCATATAAGTATGAAATGCTTGTAATTGCTTTGTGTCACATCCCCATAAAATAAAAACATCATCCACAAAGCATTTATAAAGCTTTAGATACCTGTCAAATGGATTGTTGTGCAGGATGTAAGACTCTTCCCAGCATTTCAACATCAAGTTAGCATAACTGTTGGCACATGGTGTTCCCATCACCACTCCATGTTACTGTATGTATACCTGCTCATCAAAGATAAATATATTATGTTGCAAAACCATTTCCATCAAAACACACATCAAATTAATCTTGCTGATGTCATAACCACTGACTTTCTTTAAATATTTATTTGGTGCTGTCAACCCATATCCATTGAGTCCCTGGTCACTAATAAATAGTCACTTGTCTCATTCTGGCTATTTGTATATGTATTCAAAGATTTCAGAAAATGCTGAGTATCCCTTACCACAGTAAGTGCCATATAAATTAGTTCTTTTAACTGATGGTCCACATATATTGATGCTGGTTCAGTAGCCCAACCGGCTCCCACCACTATGGGTCACATTGGTGGATCCTGCAGATTCTTGTGCATCTTGGATAAACATTTTAAAGCTGGTATCATAGGATAGGTCACATTCAAATAGTTGAAAAGATCATCAGAAATACTCTTCTTCACTTTCAACATATATAAAATATGTCTCACAGAGGTCTTTATTTTTTTACTTGTCCTTTAGTAATAGGTTCATAAGCATTGTCTTAATCTAACAGTCTGTGGACTTTCAGGTGGTAATCCACTCTGTTTGGCAGCACTTCTCCATCCCCTTTATCTGCAGGTCTAATAATCAAATCTGTGTTGTTTTGTAATTATCTTAATGCCACCAAATCTTCTTTACTTATGTTATGAAAATGACATTGACTTCTAGATAGGAGTTTAGAGATGTCTCACTCACAGTCATTTATGAAAGTGTCTGCAGTAGCTTTATTCTGAGGAATATAGGTGCTCGATTTCTTGAAGAATATACTGCCTCTGTCATCAGTGTCCTTATATATACTTTTCAACAAAATGTCTCTGCCAAACATTCTAAGGCTGAACTATATCATTCAACATTGAGCCTACGGCAGGAACATAGTTAACAAGGTTAAGTCCTTTATTTAAGACATTGAGGTGCAATTCATTTAATTTAAAGTCTGGTGGATTAAAAACAAGATTATTCTCAGTCCCTTCAATTATTATTTCAGTCTCCTTTCCTCTGAGAGATTTCTTCTTCTTTTTCTTCCTCTGCTTGTAACCTTGTGTTCCTCTTGCTCCATGTTTCTCGAACCTGCAGGGGTAGTGTTGGAAAAAACAAAGTATGTGAGGAATTCAACTTAGGTCTAGGTCCCATCAAATTTGGTTCAGCAGTTTCATTTTGATTCTGTGATCCCAGATCTATCACATCCTTCATTATAATTGGTCTCACTTTGGGAGTCCTCATTTTATTTAAATTTGGAGGAACATTAACCTCTGCATTTTTAAGTCCTGACTTTGTTGCCTCTGCGTCCATTTTCTTCCTCTGCCAGACAAATACGTGACTATTTTGGAAGTCAGTAAAATGTCTACTTCATTTTTTAATTTTCACTTGCTCCTGCTTGTTATCATACAGTGACACTTTAAAATGTACATCATCCTACTTATTTATATACAGGTCGGAACTATATTGATTCTCAATGTCTTTCTGTAGCCATTCTATTGAAGCGATTAATTCTCATTCTCTTGGTTCAAAATATTCAATTAACAGCTTCATATAACCGAAGCTCATTTCCAAGTTCAACATTTGCCATTTCTTCATTAATTCAGGATGGGTGTACCCTTGTGTAGGCATTACTAATACTTGTGATCCCCTCAGTACGATCTTATAGTGCAGGCATGCCTCCAAATGGAGGTGTTGCCACTGCAATATTTTCAATTCATAAAAATAATTCTCCAGCTCTTTATGATAAAAAATAATATAAATCAACCTCACCTTCAGTTGCTCATGACTGTTCAACATTGAAATTAATGAGAAGTAAAGGATTCATAGCTGGATGCAATAAGTTCTTGGTAATGTCCTTTTTGTCAGTGAGCTGTTGAGAGAGGGGCATGTCTCCCATGCTACGAGCAGCTGATAAATTTAATTCATTCACATCCCTGTTGTCTCGTATAGAATGCAGATAATGACCCAATTCAATCTCTTCACTTTGCATACTCTCCGCCATTTGTGGTTGTATTTCCAGGTAGGAAAAAAACAGATAAAGCAAAAAACAGGAAGACTCCCACTAAAACATTGTGCTGTATTGAAAACCAAGTAACGTAAAGAGTCAGCATAGCCACAAAAGCCAGGATCACCAAATTAGATATATAGATATACAGATATACAGATATAAATTCTATATAGAGTGGAACAGTAAATAGAGATGTTGCCTCAGAGCAAGAGGTTCCCTGGTTCAGTTCTTGGCTAGGGTGCCTTCTGAGTGGAGTCTGCATGTCCTTCAGGTGTTCACTTTGGTTTCCTCCAATATTTCAAAGAAATGCTCTCGGTGGATTGGATGCTCTATATTGGCCATAGGTGTGTGAGTGTGTGGTGTGGAAAAACTGCTGTGGCAGAATTAACCAACCAGCAGTGTAAAGCTTGGCTCTAGATGATTGTCACTTTTAAAGTGACACTCTGACCCAATATAGAAAAAGGGATTGTGGATAGATATAGATAGATGTAAATTTATATATATATATATATATATATATATTTCTTTAGGTGTGTGTAGGTATCTATATACATATACATATATATATATATATATATATATATATATATATATATACACACACACACACACACACACATATATATATATATATATATATATATATATATATATATATATATATATATATATAGCTGGGTTCCTGAAAAGCTTGACATATACTCATATATATATATATATATATATATAGAGAGAGAGAGAGAGATGAAGTGTGACATATATATAAGAGAGAGAGAGAGATGAAGTGAGAGAGAGAGAGATATGTTATAAAACATCTTGACAGCAGCCCATACGCTGGAGTCTCATGTTGACTTTTACAACTTTTGGGTTCACCTAAAGTGCTAAAGTAACTATCATGCTAAACTACCATACAAAATGCAAATATTGACCATCCAGCATATATAGATTACGTACTGATGATCAAGTTGGTGGCATGGGAACATGAGCTCATTGCACTTTTGAAACACGGCCCACTACCTGCAGTACTAAGATTTCCCTTGACACGTGCACGTGATTCACCTGACCAGTGTGCCCTCTATTTGATAAACTTCTAGATGTGCCACTGTTGTTTATTTGTGTATTGTTAACCTAATTTCTTCCACAGGGAAAGACTCACTTTCTGAATTGACTTGGGGAGGCAGTATGCAACATGTCAAAAAAAGGGCACTACGAGTATTTATGATTAAAGAAAAACATGTAGCCAACCCTGAGTTTTAGCACTTCACCTTAAACACTGACTTGACAACTGCTTCTCTTCTAGGGACTCCTGGTGACTTGAATTCAGATGATTGTTTACAATGATAACTACTTTACCATTCATTTTCTATACAGTCATTTCGATACATACAGTAACCTGGCATAATTTAATGTTTTGAATATAGCCATGTTTTTGATATTGTAAAGATGTGTGTGTTTGTTGATGGAAGCAGTTAAAGTACTTAGTTAAGCATAGAATTTTGTGGAATTCAGACATTACACTCCACAGATATCTTGCATTAAGTCGCAGAGTTTTGTGCATGACTAGTTTGTTTAAATTTGAATTTGGAGCTGTGCTACTAGGTGAGTTAGTTTCTGTGCAACCACAGTCAAGTAACTTAATGAAAGAGATATGTGTCAACATTTTCAGGAAGGGGGAATTCAGATGTGATATATATACTCCTTTGTGTCCATGTCAGGACAACCTTTTAGAATTCAGAAACAGCCTTAACACAGTTCTACACAATGTTTTAGTATGAACACATGCTGCACCACAAAGGGCTGGCTCTGTGGCCATGCTGAATGTTAATTTAGAGGTCTAGAGGAGATGCATATGGTAGTTAGCCATGTGGTCTCTCTCCTGGAACCTCCTCCAAGAAGGCCTCTACATGCTGAGTGATTCAAGAAATTACTCGACCGTGAAGAGCAACACAGCTAGCCCCACCACATCGCAGTACAGAACTTGGCCAAAAGGCTGTTCAACAGCACAGAAGCATTATGGGGATCAAGGGTGGGGAGAGGCACTAGACACCAAAAAACTTAAATGCCATAATGACATCGACAGCAGTGTGGGGATCTGAATGTAGGAGGAACAACAGGTAGGGGGAGGGCAGACAAGTTAGGGGCAGGTATGGATTCTGTGTGTGTGTGTGTGTGTGTGTGTGTGTGTGTGTGTGTGTGTGTGTGTGCGTGTGTGTGTGTGTGTTTCAATGTGAACTTGTGTATCTAGGAGTGTGAAAGGAGGGGGATACCAATTCCAGTGCAAGCAGCAGTTAACTACCATAGCATGTACACCAGCAATGATCTGCACATTATGGTAACAGCTGTCATTCAAATACATGCAAATTAGCCAATAATGAGGTCTTTCCTCACCAAGGTTAATATATATTTGAATCACAAAAGGCATCAGTGCTGCAGTATTGGTTGATGTTTTTTTGGGCATATCTCTCAACCTCTTAGCAAAAGAAATCTGGACATACCCTAACATAATGGGGGGACAAAAGCTGAAAAATAGGGACACATTTTAAATATTTCTCTTATAAACTTAAAAAAAGTTGCTAGAATAACAGGATTTGTGTTACCATGCATTTTTCTGAGGGATATGAAGTCTGAAACTCAAATGTATGTCATTATTTAGTCACTTCAGTCTGCAGTGATTTGCCAGAAAACCCCAAATATTACAAGAAACAGAACAAAAATAGGAGGGAAAATCTGTACATTCTGCAAAAATCTGGAACGTTGAGAGGTATGTTAAGTGGCAATAATTCCCTGTACATTCACAGATGACTAATAACGGTTACATTCGGTATGTGATTGGGCTTGTTGTGAGTAGGGATAAAGCTGCACTTATTTTTGTTATCAAGCATGGCTGTAGTGTTTTTAAGTAAAGTACACTAACAGGAAAATGTTATTAGGCAAAAAGTACAAGTGGGCATATTAATAAGGATTATGAAAGTGGACTGGCTGGCTATGTGTGACTATTAGTCTGAATTTATTAAAGTTTTTTACAGCTCTTGAAAGTACATGAACTCTGTGAAGCCTCTTCTTATAATGACTGATAAAACATAACCTAATATTTTAGTAAAAATGCAAAATGTTATAGTTAATATAGATACAAATTAATTTTCCATTACCAATTGGCAGTCAAGTGTTGCTTTAGCTCACTATTTGATATTTATCTCAGTAATAAGAGATGCATGTAAATTAGAATTACACTTAGAGTTCCGTTTGAGATATTACAATATGTATTACTTACAACTTATCAACTAGAAATCAAGTGGAAAGCATAACAAAACTTATATGCAATATGTTACTGCAAACAATGACAGTCATTATAGATATCTAGAAGTAAGATCAGTGACACCCAAAGTTAATGTAACTTAATTTCATACACAGTGTTTTACTTTCTTGTGGATGTTATCTTTTGTAGCAAGAATACAGATTTAAGAAAGAACTGCCTCACAATGAAAACAAGGTACAGATATTCAGATGTATTAGGTCTGACATCTGTGTTAAATTGAAAAAATGTATGTATACTCAGATGTATTAGCTCTGACATCCCTTTTAATGGATTACCTTCAATGGCTCCATCATTTCATCTAAGCATACATGGTCTAACAAATGATCCGATCTTGACTAGACTACATACTACCACCTACAAATCTGACAAAAGGGAGACATTAGCATATTGTGATCACTTTTATTAGTTTCCCTATAGATTTGTAAGTAATACTGCAGTATTGAACTGTGTGAGTTGATGGTGCACTTTCAGAGTTTTCCCTATTTTTCCTCTGTAATGTAACCGTGGAGCTGATATGTATATGTATAAGTTAGGAGTATGTGAGGGCTTTGCCTCCTTCAAATGGGTGGATGTGCAGGGGGCTTCCTCCTGCACAAAATACTTTCTTATTTCTGTTTTTTGCACATGTGTGACTGAGTGTGTGTGTGTGTGTTTGTGTGTGTGTGTGTGTGTGTGTGTGTGTGTGTGTTTTCAATTATGCTGGATTTAGAATATGAGTTTTACAAAATTTTGTTTATTGTGTATTTAGACCATATGACATAGACTTGTTCTCTACTTTTACTTTTGTTGAGACAGTAGCATTGATACCGATACAAGAAAATAACTATCCATGTGCTGGAGATGTCAGAAATAAAACAGTGGCATGGAAGACAGTAGTATTCGATCTGTACTGTATGAATATTTCATAGTTTACAGCATGGGCTTGAATTTATGTGATACCACCAAATTGTTAAAGAATACATTGGTATGAATGGTTGTGTTGTAGCATTTTTTTATCACTGGAAATATTTTAGTTGGACTAAAATAATGGTGAGTCATTTATGATAACATCTGTTACACACCAAATACAAATGACAATTGATCCATGCTAAACTGTGAACGTTAACATTTTCCTTGAAATACTGTGCTGTTTTAAGAATTTCATTTGAAACCCTATTTATAGACTTTGTCTGAAGAGCACAGGAATGTTAATGACACATTTATAAAAAATGACAAAATCATTTTATGGAAACATTACACTTTATCATGTCCCATTTTGCTAAAATTTAAAGTGCCATGTTTCTATAAGCAAAGACCCAGAATGGTAGCTGCACATTTTCAAAAAGTGTAAAATTTTCACTCATCAAAATGAGGGATATCTTTGATGTTAGCAAACTTTGAGTAAAGAGGAAAAAGGTGAATATGTTTGTTTTGTAGTTCTTTCTTATCTCTGAGTTTATTTGTCCTATAAACTTGTGTATTTTGCGATTGTGGTTTTGATGCAAAGCCCTCATTCTGTGAGTCCAGTAAAGAATATTAGACTGCACAAGAACAATTACATGCAGATATTAAGTTTTTCTCATCAGCATGCATTTTCCCACTGTTTAATCATGTCTTAAGACAATAATTTATGTATATATATATATATATATATATATATATATATATATATATATATATATATATACTGATATACAATAAAACACAATTTAAACAGCTCTCTGATTACTATCTGCAACTGATTTGATAGCAGTAAGGCACTCCATTTTTGGCTATCTCTAAAATCACACATTATTTTCTTGTGGAATCTGCTACAGCTTCTTGTACATCATACAGCACATGGCATTAATCACTGTTGCTATATTTATAGGTGGTCATCATCAAACTGCTAGGACATCAACAGCCTGACTCACAACACACCAAGGAACAGAATGACATCTCTGTTTTTCTTAAGAAATAACTGCCGGTACAATTGAAGATTTCTCTCTTCCTTGTGGTTGTTCAGCTGTGGAGTATGAAGTCTGAGGTGTGAGGGCTTTCTGTTGGAGATTTCACCCTTATGAAATTATGGGCATTTGCTTTTAGCATTTTGGTACTTATTGTAATTTGGGCTTGCATAGAGGATTCAGCTCTGACATTGTGTGGTGCTATCTTTTGATGAATGGGTCAGTGAAGATATGAAGGATAGGAAACCAGAAACCTGGAGCTAAGACAAAAAGTAAGCAATTTGTATCATAAATCAGTACTTAACGGCTTTAAAAAAGCAACCAGTTTATATGCTACTCCTGGCTGAAACTAACTTAAAAATCCATTCATTATGCAAGCTGTAGTAATTATAAATTAACCTGCAATCTTCCATCATGTCTTTAACATTATATGTTGATTATTTCTAAAAGAACATCATAGTTTTGAGATACCAGGAATGGAAACATGTCATCAAAGCCCAAAGTAGAACTCAGTGGCATTTTCCCTGCCAACAAACATTGAAAATAGAAACAAATACCTTTGAAAAATAGGAACATCCAGCTAAAAATCTAGACATCTAATTAGCACAGAGTTTAAATACCAGATAGTGCATAAATATGCCAACGTCCAGGAATGCATCAGAGAATGACAAAAGAGATGGAAAGATATAAGAACATTATCAAAGAAGAGACAGTGTAAAAGTATAAACTTTAATGAACTGTTATCACAAAAGTCTACCATTCAAATTAATTTATTTTTGCTTCAGAAAACAGATGTTGTGGGATGTCTGCCCTCTTTCTTTAAATTATTGTTACCACTTGTGGTTTTCTGTGTACTAGACAGCTTCAAAATTCACATGCAGTGAGGGGGATTTAGAAAATTGTGTTAAGGGACAATTCAAGCCTGAAAATATGGATATACCTTCAGAAATAGGGGCACCCTTAATGAGGTCTAAAAACTGTAACGTTCCTCCAAAATGGGGGCAGTTGAGAGGTCTGCAGCATACTACCCAAACACAAGAACAACATAAACATACAGAAAACCTATTTTTGCAGTAATAACCACTAGAATAAGTGAAATAAGAAGGCATTAAGTAAGTAAATACTTCCACATTACAGATTCAGCATATGTACATGCATCATAAGCCAAGGTCTAAACCAAATGCAGTGGTATAAATTTGAAATGATACATCTAAAACAACAAAATAAAGATAACAGTATCCACCTGCATTACATGTAATCTGTAAAAAAGTTTGGGTAAAATGAAGTATTAACTGAAATTCAGGGTCCATGATACCTCCTTAGTTAAGGAAAAGGTGGCCAGTGGTGATCCCCAGTGGTCTTTACTAGGTCACCTCATTTTTGACATTGATTTCTCCTGTCTCAGCAGTGCAACAAAGAATAAGTTTTTCCTGATGATTCAAGCTGGGTTTAGTTGCCAAATTAACAAATTATGCAAATTCCCTTCAAATGGAACTATCACGCATTAACTGCTGGTGCACTGAGAAAGGGCTCATACTAAATGCTAAGAAATGCAGTATCATTTGCTTTAGAAAACAAAAAAATGTTACCGCCTAGTGCATCAATGATACCCCAGGGTACAATAAATGTGTCAAAAGAGATCAGGGCACCTGGGTAGATGGTTTCTTCTCCTTTGATCTACCATAGCCCTTCTATATATCACATGTAAATACCAAGGCAGCTTTTCCAAAACCGAGAAAGATACTGTTCCCCTGTACAACTGTCTTGGTTAGACTCATTATAGAATACAATGCACCCTTTGGCATGTATCTCACTAGACATATCACAAACCTTGAAAGACTGCAGATGTTCCTAACAAAAAGAATCCCGGGCCACAAAAATCTTAACCATCAGGGAAAAGCTAGACTTACTCTTCCTGTACTGTGTGTCAGATAGCCACTTGAGGGCAGACTTGGGAATTGCTTTATATGCCCACAGGGATCCCACTCTCTGAGACTTTTTTTTCTCAATGTGAAAAAATAGTGTAGCCAAAACTAGAACAAGAGAACTCGATCAACATTAGATACAAATAAAACTAGATGCAAAGATAGGCTCATCACCCAGCACCTCCCCTTATACTTAAATAGACTCCTGTAAAGCAAAGTGAGTCCCTGTTGGCCTTTAAACATAGCTTAGACAATTGAGTAAGGACCCTAAAATGCACTCTGGAACATACAGGCTTTAACTCCTGGAAAAGGTTTGTAGGGCCTGAGGGTGGTTATTGGCAAGGCATACATGGCCTCTGGTCTAATCACCTTGTATTTCGTATGACACCTATGAAATATTGAAGTGTAATGATTAATTCCATTATATTTCTTATCACTGATTTACTCTAGTCTCCAACAACCCATAGTTATGTTCAGGTATGTGCGTGCACACCCACACACACACACACACACACACACACACACACACACACACACACACACACACACACACACAAACATGCATTTCATCAAACTCTTAAAACAAAGCAGAACAGCAGACACCAAATGGAAGCTTGCAATTTTCCTCTAAAGGTCCTGGAGGTGGTTATTATTTTTGAAACAGCTTTATTAACATCACAGACCCAAATGCTGACATCACTACCCTGAGAAGTGTGCAATCTTGTACACCTGTTGACCATCTGTTTAGACAAGGAATGGGAAAAATGACAGTCGACAGGCAATGGGGAGGAAAAGACCAGGAAACACCTCTATGGAATAATTATATAGAGTACTGAAGACCCCTCACTCTCTGCTGCAGGAAATTCTGCATATTGACCACTTATTAGGAGACACTGATTCTGACCCATTGTTTGGATCTGTGCAATAGCTAACTTAGGAAATATACTGCCCAAGATACACTGGAAAATGCCACTCATAAGCAGAATTTAAAGTCATCTTTGAAGAACATCAAATGGATCCTAATGTCCTTTGTTTCTGAGATTCTCCTGCAAAGCAGAGAACTTCACTCTGTCAGGAGAATAAGCTCAGTTTCCATGCAAAACAAATAAAAGTCATGTATTTACCATTACTTACTACCATGACTGTGAGGATTTGGCATGCCTCTACGGGTCTATATTATAAGATCGATGTTTGAAAACATCGAACAACATATGGTCGACACCATATGGTCGATGTCTTCAAACATAGAACTTATAAAAACACAAAAAAAAAAAGAAAAAAGTACCCTAATGGGTTTAAGCAGGGAGGCAAGCCCCCCTGCACCCCCCACATGGGGGGCTGTGCCCACCACACCCCCTGCTACTTAAATACACCAACTCCGAGACCGCACTACATTGCAGTAAATGGAAATCTCTCCTTTACACGCTCGAGATTCTGAGAGTTCGATATTCTCGTGTCCACAATGTCAGATTCAACATTGTCGGCTTTCGAGAATATAATATAGACCCGCTTCTGCATATCCTTAAGGTGCTTCTTCACTTAATCTCCAAAGAGGGGAGGATTAATAAATGGGAATTCCAAGAATGTTGTTTTAGTTTATTCCACAAATTAATTTATTCTGAGCAAGGAGTGCCAATACAGTGCTCAGCCCACACCTTCTGCCATGCTTTACAGGATGCAGGCATTAAGGCTCATCTTAATTCAGAAGGCTATTGAGTTTACCTTTAAGCCACCCTCCTGATACATCTTCCATCACACAGAAAATATGTCATATGAGTGAGATAATTCAGTGCTTGCTCAACAGAGTGAAGGATAGGAACACCAGGATAGCAAACTTGTACATGACACTACATTTTCTGTCTCCTGGATGGACAGCTAGGGTCACAGTAGTTACAGAATTATGAAGGATCGATGATGAAACAATGTGGTACAGTTTTGAATCTGACAAATTGGTCTTGGGGATGGGAGGAAGATATTGTCTGCCTTAAAGGGGCCTGGAACAAGTGTGTCTGGGTTGTCCAGGCAAACTTAATCAGACTTTTCAGCATACCTACCAGTGTGAGGACCATCTAGGTGGATCATAGTATGAACATGAAAGACTGCTGCAACCTCGACTAGGAAGGTGAAATGAGGTCCACGAGCCATTATTTTTTCCTGCATTGCAGGTATATTCCAAACTGTGGATCCTCCAAAGAGGACACAAGGGAGTTCCCCTCCCTTGCCATCTAATTTATTTGCTTGGTAGTCCAAACAGTGTTCCAAATGCTTTCTTCACTCATTGACTTTATGTGATCTTTTTGGTAAAGGTTCCTGATCAGAAATGGTGGATAATTTGTTTGACGATTGTCTCTATGGCACAGAGTGCAGAAGGCCTGGCAGCGGAAGAGCTGTGCTTCACAGATCTGTGCTATAGGCCTAAAATGTTCATAGCCTGCCTACAGTATAGATTGCATTAATGGCAATGTTCATATGATCTGTGCTGGTTCTGAAGTCATAGCTTAGATGCACCTTTGGACTAGGAAATCCAGACTTTAGATGCTCATAGCCAGCCCCAGAAGGAATGGCAGGAATGTTGGTATCAGTAACATAGACACTAAAAGCAGTGTTGTCTTGTAAGTCTACACCTGATGCTGAACAGGCTAAAGGCTCCATATATGGAGTCAGGTATGGCATCAGAAGAAAGTGCTTCATCAGTAAATAGCTGATGAGTACCTTATTAACAGATTTGCCTGTGGAACATTCAGTGCTGGCTCAGTACATGGAGCACTGGATGCCAGAAGTCTGAGGTTCATCACTGAAGAGGTGAAACTTACTGATAACACATCCACGGGTAACTGTGTACACATCATAGTAAGAATGTGGCATTCAGCAATAAGTCTAACACAGAGATGCACAGCGCTCTAGCATAAAGATTTGCAACACCACATAACGCTGGCTTTAAGGCTGTTGTGAATGCTAATTAGGCAGTCAGGAGGAGAGGCATATGTTGCTTAGTTATGTGCTCCTCCAAGGAGGAATTTACATGCTGCACAATTAGAAATTGCTCAACCACATACATCAATCAGCATGGCCAGACCCACCACCGTGCTGTAGTGAACACAGACAAAAAGATGTGTTCAACTAAATACCATGACCATGGTATGGGAATCAGAGGGGTGGTGGGAGCCACTATACATCAGGGACAACTCAACAGTAATGTGCCATAAATGCACCAACATCAGTATGGGGATCAGGGTGGGGTGGGGGTAGAAGAAATCACTAATTACTAGGGAATATCAACAGTAAAGTGCCGTAATGGCATTGACATCAGTATGGAGATCGGGGTTGGGGAAAACACTAGGCACCAGGACAACTACAAATGTGCCATAATGGCATGTAAGCTATTATGATGATCAAGGGGTTGGAGGTCACACTAGACACAAAGACATGCTTGACACATGCTGCAATGTGTGGAAGAGTGGGATGGACCCCTGAAGGGTAGACAGGTCAGGGATAGGTACGTGGACTGTGGATATGTGTGTTTGTATTTGTATTTTACATAATTGTGTTTGTGAGAGATTTACATAATTGTATTTGTGAGAGATTAAGTTGGGGGAATTCCAGTGCTTACAAGAGCAGCAGTTTTCTACAGCAATGTACAGATTACCAATTATCTGTATGATTGTGATTCAGAGACATGCAGATTAGTTGATAATAAACTCTTTTTCCATCATGGTTAACATGTCTCTGAATCACCAAATACCACATTTATGGGATCAGGTTATTTTTAGAGTGACTAGGGATTACTCTACTATACTGGTAGTGTCATCAATACAGGGATCATGGGTTGGGGAATCACTAGACACCTGGAATTACTCAACAGTAAAGTGTCATAATGGCTTCAAGATCATTGCAAGGATTGGGAGGAGGCAATAGACACCAGGGATTACACTACCTCTAAGTGCTATAATGATAAGTAAACTATTATGGTGATTGAGGGTGGGGGGAGACAAACTAAGTACCAGAGCATATTTGATAAGTGCCATAAATTGAACTTCCACTGCTATAGGGACCAGGGGTTCAGGGAACCATGGGAGGGCAGACAGGTCAGGAGCACGTAAGTGTAGCGTGTATGTGTCTGTGTTTTATGTACTTGTGTCTGAGGGAAAGTGGCTAGCAGGGAATGTCAGTACCTACACAAACAGCAGGGTTCTACCATGACGTAAAGACTAACAATGATGGGCACGTTATGTTAGTAACTGCTTTAATCATTCCAAAGAATGCTTCTTGTTGATGCATATAAACTCACACATCGGTATATCTCATTTGAGCAAGCAGTGGTGAATCTGAATTTTAAAGACAAGAAGTTTATTTCTGTTTAATAAAAATGTCATCTAATATAAATATGTCACATTAATATGAAATACTTTTCTCTCTGCTTATTCCTTAAGCAGATGTCTGCAGCAATGTAATGTATAAGTAATTTCTCATGGCTTTATATCATAACGTCAAAGCCTCACAATTTCGAAAGTTATTACATCGAATCCGAAAACCTTGAACACTGACAATATCGAAGCTGTGGAACATCGAATTCTTTCCCAGGGCAGAAATTTGGTGGGCCGTTTCAGCCACTTCGCTATGTCCTCCACTGTGGTGCGATCTCGGAGTTGGTATATTTAAATAGAGGGGGTGTGGGGGGCACAGCCCCCCACAATAGAAATAGTTTTTGGTGTGTTTATGTTGTGTGTGTGTTTCTCGGAACAGCAAATTTTTTCCCTAGGAAAAAATTCACTGTTCTGAGCTTTCGATGTTATCACATTTCGATCTTCCAAGTTCGAGCTTATGGTGTTCGATGTTTTGGAAGTTTGATTATGTGATATAAACCCATTTCTCATATCCTAAAGTGGAGTATTCTACATGCTTACATTATCTGATCACATTTTATAGAAATGCTATGCTCAAAGATATTAAACTGTATTTCAAAACCAAGTATTACATCTGGATAAATAAATAGAGTTATTTAAATCCAACACATTATATTTCAATTACACTTGCCCATCAATTGAGCTGTTTGTAAACTCTGATTTAAATAGAGATGAAATGTGACAAATGTAAAGAAAATGCTTTACATAATTCCATTTGCAACTGATTGCTGAAGCAAACGACACATTAGATGACTTTACACATTTTTAAATAATGATATATATATATATATGTATATGTATATATCTATATATACCTTGATGTTGTAAACACTGCATAAATGATTGGATTTTTCGGGTCTTTTGAGCTCATTAAGAAGACATCCTCTATAAAAGACAAGTGGAAAAAGATTTTAGCAGTACTCAGAAATCTGAAGCATGGCTATTTATAACTGGTAAATGATCCTTTATTCTAAGAGCAAACAGTTGCATGCAATTTTATTATAGTGTCTTCTTACCAAAGGAACACACGTTAGAGGGCTATAAATCATCTGTTGTGAACAATGTAAAGTGTTAGAAAAAATTCTGTATATTATTAAATCAGTATGCATAACAACCTGGAATAATATTTATAAATTGGGTACAGAATTGACTTTATTTATCAAGCTGATCAATAGTATTACTCTAGCAGCAGGGGCAGCCAAATGATCAGAGAACGCTATTTATTTGTTTACTGTTTGTCAGTTAACCAGGTAGTTGAACTACCCTTGCTTACAATAATTGCAATTGCAATATCTATGGAGAATTTCAAGTTGGAAATTAGCTAGCATGTTTATGGAGAGTAGGAACAAAACAGAGTATCCAATAAACATCTACACAGACATAAGGAGAATGTTCAAATTTCATTCAGCAACAAGACAGCTGAATTGCGCCCTGGACTCTGGAGATGTGTGTGTCAAAGATCATACAACTAAGCCAGCATCCTTCACAGAGAACGCTGGATGTTCACTGACAGCTAACCAAAGAAAAATGCAGACCGACAAAAAATGGAGCTAATTTTCACTGAGCTTTAGTGATCCTTGTTATTTTAGAGTAGGATCTACAGGAGATTTCCATGTGCAGACTCATATAGGACAGTTTTTGCCTCCCCCAATCCCCCCATAAACATTGAGATATGATCTAATGCCTAATTTTGCAAGACTGCTTTTTTTGTCACCTGCCAATTTCAACCAAATAGATAATGATCTGCTGTGACTAAATCCACCTGCATGCATGCAAGATGAATTCCAATTTCTCTCTTTGTGCAGAAATTAATAACATTGTAAAAACCATTATATCATTCACCAAGGACTATGAGATGTCCATATTACTCTACTTTATCACAAGCAAAACTAATATTTGTATATTAACTCCCCACTGCAATATATGTGAGTCTATCATTGTGATGACCTTCTAGTTACTTTATACCAAAGCAAATCCTGATAGCTTCTAGTTACACTTATACTAAACTAATAACTCATTTCACTGTTTTATAGATGTGCTCCAGCAGGCTTTACTTTTCAAATTATGAAAAAGAAAAAGCAAAAGTAGAAACAGCTGAATCATTTGTATATTTAATCAGACAGCCATGTGCATTTTTTTTTGGTTTTGAAATATTATTTAATTTCATGAAACAAATCTACTGATGCAGAAGTCTTTTTGACTTAATTACATTCTAAAGCATCAAATATAGCTCAAGCTTCAAAGTACTTTTAATGAATGCATTCTATATATAGTTTTAATATCCTTTAGAGATGTGCCCAGCAGTACAACTAATTTGGCTTGACTTCTGAAGTGATTTTAGACTGCTCAATCAGACTACTGCTATGACCAGATGATCTTTAATTTCAACATAGAACAACTCTGACAAAATGCATTCTCCCAGAAAGAGTAACAGTGTATTCTATTTATTTCTTTCACCTCCCCCTTCTTTAAAGGATTAATATGTTTTGATACAATATACTGAAAGACGTGAGCACACTGCAGAAAGTACCTAACATACTTGATTCACTTAATTTCATTCTACAAGTAGTAGGCAGTTAAAAAAATATTGTTCTGTGAACTCAATAAAATGTATAGAAGCACACAACTATACATTAGAAGGTATACTGTTACTATAGATTATCAACATTGTATTGGTCAGCAGCCATTACTGTACTACTAACGATGATCAGCAAAGCTATGAACAATTTATAGCAGAAAAAATAAAATATATGCAAATTTTGATGCCACTTTTTATTCTTCTGGATTGATTTGGAGTCTCATTATAATGATTTCTATAAATATTTGCTGCTTACGTAATTCATCAAAGTGAGTATCGATGCCATTTGGTCCTGGTACAGAGCATATCAAGCGAGCTTTTAAATAAGTTGTCCATTTATTGATAAGGCTTCTGTGACCTCCAAAATCATTCTGTTGAAAAAAGATAAAAACAAAGTTTAATCCAAACATAGCTTAGCTACAATTCTATGCAAGCAATAAAAAGCACAATACAAACTGTGGCAAATAGAAGAACCACTTAGCAAACACAGCTGCTATTAATATGGACTGTCATTGGACATTTAAAAGAAATGTAAAGTTTCTTTTTTTATGGTGTTGTTTTACCACTTTGAAAATTTATTTTGAACTACAAACCAAAGCTCGTCTTTACTTTTTGTGATGATAAAAGCAGTAAAAACAGATTACTTTCAATGTTAATGCAAAAAAATTACCAGTGATTTTACAAATATCAAAAACATATCAAAAGAGGGCAAAGAAAATAGTCTAAATAGGCCTACTTTAGAAGACTGACTTTTCAAAACGTTGAACCTTATGTAGTCGACCATGCATTGATGTTTTGCAAAGTCAAGCTGTTTGTATTGAGATCAGAGTACAGTGGGGATCAGGGAATGTAATTTTCCTCACTGTACTATGATCTTGGAGAGGTTATATATATAATTAGCAGGAGGAGTGTGGCGTGGGGGGGGGGTACATCCCACTGCAAAGAAACTGGTTCTGGCATTAGTTTCCTTTCAGCTTTTCAAAATCTTCATCATATGGTCTTGACTGCACATCATAATTTTTCAGTCTTCATGGTCAAACTCTTTTGGTCTTTCATTATTTCTGTGTCAAAGAATGACGATCTTCAATTGATACTCTGCATTTCTTATACTTCTGCTTCTGTTTAGAGAAGATAACTAACTGTCCACCCTCAGCCACTTGCACTTGCCGACAGTCCTGGACTGAAACCCCGACCACTACAAAGACTACAGCAGAATAAATAAAGCAGCCATTTCTACAGACATGTACATACTTGTCTTTTATTCAGTATTATCATGGACTGAACCCCCCCACCCCAACCCCAATGACTACAGCAGAATAAATACAGCACACAGCCCTGCAAAGTTGTACAGACTTGCCTTTTATTCAGTATAGTCATGGGCCAAAACCCTGCCATACCTCTCAACCTCTCAGCTTAAAAAATCTAGACAAAGCCTGACAAAATGGGGGGACAAAAGCCCAAAAATAGGGACACATTTTAAATATTGCTTGTATAGACTTAGAAAGTTACTAGACTAACAGGTTTTGTGTTAGCATTAATTTTCAGAAGGATATGAAGTCTGAAACTCAAATACATGCTATTATTCAGTGACTTTAATCCTTAGATCACTCCAGTGATTTGTCAAAAAAGCACAATTTGTATGAGGAACAATCCAAAAATATGAGGCAAAAATCTGGAAAATCTGCAAAAATCTGTACAGTTGAGAGGTATAAACCCCACTCCAAAGACTACAACAGAATAAACGCAGCATCCATATCTGCAAATATGTACAGACTTGTCTTTTATTCAGTATAGTCATGAACCAAAACCTTGCCCCAAAGACTACAACAGAATAAATGCAACATTCAGCCATGCAAACGTGTGCAGACTTGTCTTTTATTCAGTATAGTCATGGACTGAACACTCCCCACCCCCAAGCACTGCAACAGATAAATACAGCATTTAGCCCGGCAAATGCATACAGACTTCTCTTTTATTCAGTATAGTCATGGACTGAATCCCCCCACCCCCACCTTGCCCCAAAGACTACATTAGAGTAAATATAACATCCAGCAATGCAAACACATAGAGACTTGTCCTTTTTTCAGTATAAGGGGAGTTTATGTGTTTCGGTCTGTTACCCTAATTATGCTCTATTAAAAATTATGCAAAGTTTACTGTCTCCTCTCTACTTGGCCTGTACATAGTGGTCTGCTTTTTGGCTGTTGAACTAGAATCAAAAATAGCCTTCACTGTACCTTTATTTTATCACTCCCCTTCCCTCTTATTAATGAGCTATACCCTACTCTTGCTGGCAGCCTATACTTTCTTAATTGCTCTTTCCATCTACTGCATTTGTGATTCTCCCTCTTTGCCTGTATAGGAAGTTCTATGTTGGTTTGCTTCTTCTTTTTTCCAAGGCCTGAAGTTTTCTTTAGCTAATGAACAGCTTCTACTTTGAGAATTAAATGTGGTTAGCTTTAAAAGTAGCTAAGAAAAAGTTCTTTCCGCATTTTTCCAAACTTTCTTTTCCCATACTACCTCAGTCTACTGTCTATCTTGTACAACTTTATAGTTTGCATACTCACAATACACTTAAATCTCTTCTTTCACCTCAGTACTGAAGTACAGTTTTACTGCCCATTTTCATATAACTTTCAGGCTTACACACAATGTTTTTTCCACCTATGGCAGCTGTACCATCTTCTCAGACTGCTCTCATACCCTGACACCTATTCCCACTCACCCACCCCACTTCATCTAAATTTATACCATTATAGCCCCAATCACTAAAACAAAACAACCAACCACATTCACTAAGGCACCCAACTGGCCTAACTCCTTAAGTTGTAAACTCATATCACAGGCCCACCTAACTCACTTCTCCCATCTACTCAAACAAATATAGAATGTAACTTCCACCCAGCTAATTCTATCTTCTCCTAACTTAAATATAATGTGCTACTCCTTCAGTTTACTTTCACAATAATACTAAGCATATTCACCATTGCAAAATCCTACCACACCCCCCTTCCCTATCAGTCTATTTTCCCCAACTCTATATTCATAGTCAACAAACATCCACACAACTACAAAATTGCACACAGTCTCTGCCCAGTCAGAACTCAGGCCCTCTTTAGCTACAACTACATCAAAGAGAATGACTAGACCCATATATCAGTATAAGACCTAAGAGATAAAATAAAAAATGGTACAGCTTCTCTCACCACGTGTCTACTCTGCCACTCTGTAGAGACATCCATTCTAACTGTGGAGCATCCTTTCAAACCAACCAAACCCCTTGTAACACATCAGTTGGAACTATTACCAACACAACTTATTAATTCTAACCACAACCTACTATTAATGTATATAAACATCAGAAGCATCTACAGCAAAATTCCACATCTCCATGAATGTATTGTAGCATATAACCCAGGCATTCTAATCATCATTGAAACTTGGCTAAAACCAAACATTAAAGATGAAAAAAATCATTCTCCCAGGATACAGTATAATAAGAAATGAAAGAGTATACAAAAAAGCTGGAGGGTTTGCTATACTTTTTAAAAACACACTAAACATCACCAGATACTGAGTGAGTCACTCCAACTATCCCAACACAGAAGTATTTATTACCACCCTACACCTGAACAAGCACAACACCTTTTTGCATTCCTTCATTATATATTCCCCCAGACAACAAAATTCCCATTCTTAAATATGGTTTTCCACAAAATAAATAAACTATTATACTTGGGGATGTGAATATAGGCTAGTAAACACTGACTCCTCTACCTTCTCCATTAACCTATGCAGTTTCACTCAACTAATAACCTCACCCACTAGAATAGACAAACACAGAAACAGGCACTCACTACTAGACTGAATCTTTACCACCTCACCCTCAAAAATAATATCCTTTAGCTTTCTCCCAGACAACATCAGTGACCATCTCCCCAGATTTATTACAAGACAAATTACCCCCCCCCCCAAACATACAGTATTAAATTAAGTACATAGATACTCCTCTCCTCTTTTAACAAAGGTACATTTATAAATGACCTCTCCCAATACAACTAGAATACTCTAAAAAAACTACCACTAGAAGTTGCTGTTACCTTTTTCAATAAAACATTCCTTAGGATACTGAATGAGTTAGCTCCCATAAGAACAAAATGAACCAAAAGTAACTCTGCTCCATGTCTTAACAAAGAAACTAAACAGCTCATGCTAAATAGAGACAAACCTGGAAGTCATGGTATAAAGACAGAACACAACAAAAGCTGCAAACTTTTAGACAATATAGAAATCGATATAAACAGCAGGTCAAACTAGACAAAATTGCATTCTTTCACTTAATTAAAGGCAAACATAACCACAATCCCAAACAATATTGGACAACCATACAAACTCTACTATATCCCGGTCAAACCTAAACCACCCCATATCCTACCACAAACAGAAAAGCACAGACCCCATAGACACCAGAAGCAACACATATTTCATTCAATCTGTCCTTACCCTACTAGAATCTAATTCACCCTCCCATCTCTCTGTCCCTACCAGCAATACCCCTCTGTTTTCTTTCCACCAAATACTTAGCTTGGCTATCAAAACATACCTTCAAATACTGAAAACCACTGCACCAGCTGCTGACAAACTCCCAGAAAAGCACCTTAGGTTAGATGCTAATATCCTGGCATACCCCATCGCAATGTTAATAAATCGATCTGTCACAGAAAACTATGTACCCACTATTTGGAAAAAAATGACATATTATACCATTTCACAAAGGTGGATTAGCCACACACCTTTCAAACTACAATCTCATTGCAATTCTCTCTCCTCTGTCCAAAATCTTAGAAAGATGCATGCACTCCTACCTCCTAGCCAATCTCATAAACAACAACGTACTCTGCCCCACACAACATGGCTTTTGCCCACACCACAGTACAAGAACAGCTTTGCTTAGTTTGTCAGAAACCATAAATACCAATAGGAGCAATGGTAACCTTATATCCACCCTGTTCCTGACAAAGTAACCCATCAACCCCTAATCAATTCCCTGTCACTGTCTCCTTCAGCTCTTCCTTGGTTCTGTACCTATCTGCCCAACAGAAAACAGGCCATTGAATGGAATCAGAACCTATCCCCCTTCCTCCTTGTTTCCACTGGTGTACCACAAGGGTCCATTCTAGGACCAGTACTTTTCAATATTTTTACAAACAACCTGCCCAAAGCTGGCAAACCTACCACCTTAGTACAATATGTTGACTATGGCACCATCATCTGCACAGCCTCAGATCTACTACTACCTCAACAAATGACTCAAGACTCCTTTACTTCCATAGAAGTACGGCTAAAAGCTGATCAGCTATTTCTAAATGCCAAAATAACAAAATTAATACTTTTCACACCCATATCTCTTTCAACATTCTGCATACCCTTTAATATTACTTCAACAAGCAACATCAACATATATACTTAACAAATACCAAACTACTAGGAGTCATAATAGACAATAACCAAAAATTTGACCTGCATATTACCCACATCATCAAGAAAATTAATCAAAAACTGGGCTTCCTCTACAGGAACAAACCTTACCTCACAGACTCATCAAGAAAATCTTTAGCATCATCCTACATTCTCACTTCCCTTCTTTGTGTATCACCCACATTAACCAACATTTAAGTCACCCAAATAAATAAATTAGAGGCATGTTTTAACAAAACAGACAAGCTTGGAGCTAAGACATCTTACTGTACTCACCATTGCTTAATACTAAAGAAGATCAGCTGGCTAGAACTACCTAATCACCTTACATTCAATCAACTTTAAATTGCCCACAAATAATATACAAACCACACAGATGCTCTTCTCTACGAAACATTTTTCAAGCACTACTCCCCACAATGTTACCTTTACCTAACTTCTAAATACCATAATACAGCTGGAGACTCACAATACTCCTTCTGTGTCAACAGAGAGTGGAACACCCTGTCTATCCCACTAAAACAGGGCAGCTGTGCTTATAGCTTTAAGCAAAACCTAAAACAGCACCTACACTCCTGGCTCTGTTCTTGTTCAGCCCTGACTGACTCTCTCTCTGTCTCTCAGATCTGTTGACTATCACCAACCACTAACTTTCCAGTACTCCTACCTTATCCTGTAAATGTAAATAAATCCTATATGTATAACTGTATACTGTTTTTCATTGCTCTTTTTTAAATGAAAGTTGTATTTTGCTGCATATGTTAATGCAACGTGTTTATTATTGCATAACACTTCTACAGAAATCAAATTGTAATTAACCTCTGTCTTGATCGTATTACCCACTGGATGATTCTACAGCCCCAGTTCTACTTTTAAGGAATGGATTCTTTTTTCTCTGTAAATTCTTTATAATGTTTGCAATTTTTTTTGTAACTCTAATGGAACTTTTCTTCCTAGGCCTCCAATGGAAATGGGCCTGAGTGCCCAGCTAGACCATCTAGGTAAACAAAAGGAAGTAAGTAAATAAATACATAAACAAAGAATAGCTATTTGGATTTTGTTTAATATGTAGCTATACCTACTATTGATGGAGGCTAAAACTTCTAGAATATCATTGGCAAAATTTCAGAAAATAGTCACTCCTAAAATGTCTTTACAAATTTCTGAAGTTAAAACATCACGTCTCCATTTTCATTTTATCATCTTCCTTACTCTGGCAGTCTGGTTAAACAAAATTTTTAGACGCATATCTACAAAATATATGACAGAATTTGCAGGAATCTAGTGTACAATTGTTACAGAAGTGCATTTATTCAAAAGCAAGGAATAAAACCATTAGCTGGTGATTGTTGGGAGGTAGGAGCAATTTTCTCTGTGAATCAGAGGGAAAATATGCAAAAATAATCACCAAACACCTTTAAAGAGCCATCAGAATATATCTGAGAAACAATTTTATAAATATGCCTTCTCAAATATTAAGAATGCAAGCTACAACTGTCTTGCAAGTAAAAATCCTGAACACTGGGTAAATCAAAATCTACCCCAAGAAACCATCATCCTAGGTGATTTTAATATTGACTGGAACACATGCTCAACTACTAACCCCACCACCCATATTAAACTTTATAACTTCTACCAAATCATTCAGTCTAGCACTAGACTAGGAAACAGTAAAATCAAAGAAAGCCTCCTAGATTGGATCTTGATAAATAAGGCAAACACTCCATTCCATGCAAGAGACCTTCTTCACACCCTTAGCGACCATCAGCCCACCTTCTTACTAAAATACAAAACTCAGACCAACTCTACCCCCTATTACAAATTACCCGGAACAAAAATAACTTTGACCTATTCAACTTCAAACTTGAACTAAAACACCATAACTGGAACATACTAAAAGTACTACCCCTAGATCAAGCAGTGACTGAATTCAACAGTATTTTCCTACAGATCTTAAATAATCATGCTCCAGCTCGTACTACTAAACTCAAAATGAAAAATGTCCCCTGGACCAAAGAAACTAAAAAAGAGATAGCAAAAAGGAATAGAGCCTGGCACCTATAGAGAGCCACTAAAACTCTAGCAGATAGGGAGCAATTCCAAAAACTTAGAAATGAAACAAAAAACTATTCTCCTGGATAAAAATAACTATTTCCTACAACTGCAAAACAGGCATCAAAACGACCCCAAAAGGTCTGGGCAGGAATAAATAAACTGCTCCACCCTGGCAAGCCCTCTATACCATTTCCAACCTCCAATACCAATGGCACAGATATACCTAACTCATTCAACAAATTCTTCATAAAAACCATATTCAAACTAGCTGAAAACCAACCCACTACTACCACCACCAATTTCTCCGAACCTGTAGTTAGACCAAAAACAACCTTCAATTTCCAATGTATCACCACCAACTATGTCAAAAGACTACTAACTGAACTTAAACCTATCATCCTAGCAGCTGACTGCATCCCTGCACAATACCTAGAGCTGGCAGCCAATAAACTCGCCTA
Organism: Protopterus annectens; assembly: GCF_019279795.1. Lineage (NCBI taxonomy): Eukaryota > Metazoa > Chordata > Ceratodontiformes > Protopteridae > Protopterus > Protopterus annectens. The sequence goes on along the minus strand of NC_056745.1, from coordinate 973,373,607 downwards.
CCCAATCTCTATCCTCCTCAACAGATCCATATCTGAACATACCATCCCACCAATCTGGAAAACCTCCTACATAAAGGTGGTACATCCACCGACCTGTCCAACTATTGACCGATGGCCATCCTGTCCCCACTACCAAAAATACTCAAAAAAAGCATACACCACCAACTCATGCTATACCTACTTAATAACCAACTTCTCTCTCCCATGCAACATGGATTCCGCCCCACCCACAGCACAACCACAGCCTTACTCTCTTTCACCAATCAAATTAACCAAAACAGACACTTAGGGAAACTATCATCTGACATTTTCTTGGACCTGTCAAAAGCCTTTGACATGGTCAACCACCTTAAACTACTCCACTCCCTCATCAATCTGGGCCTTAGTAATCATGCATTAGACTAGTTTCAGAACTACTTACAAGGAAGGCAACAAGCAGTTCAATGGGACAACAATCTATCCTCACTGCTACCTATTACTGTCGGAGTCCGACAAAGGGTCCATTCTAGGGCCCCTTCTTTTCTCCGTTTTCACTAATAATCTCCACAACATCTGCCTAGATGCAACACTATTTACAATACTCAGATGACTCAACAGTCAGCTGCTCAGCCAATGATCCTCATGAACTTCTCTCGATCACCCAAAAAGCCTTCCATTCTATCGAAACCTGGTTTCTTAACAAAAACCTACTTCTTAATCCCAAAAAGTCCAAACTGTTCCTATTCAAACCTAACAAATACACCACAATATCCAACTCATTTAATATTGTGTCCAGAGATGGTACTATCATCTCTCCAGATGCCCACACTAAATTGCTAGCGGTTACCATTGACAATAACCTCAAATTCGACCTACATATAAATCAAACCATTAAAAAATGTCCACAAAAAACTCAGCAATCTTTACAAAAATAAACCTTTTCTAACTCAACCTGCCAGAACAACCATAGCTCAAACTCCTCTCTACCCTATTGTACGTCGCACCAATCTTCACCAAGCTATCCAAAACAGAAATTTCCAAGCTCAACATCTGCTACAATCAAATAGCCACATTTTTCACCGGTGCCCCCTATCGAGCCCACCATTGTCTCTCACTGCATCAACTTAACTGGCTTAAGTTCCCTAACCTCTTATCATTCCACCAGCTTTCTTTTGCTCACAAACGTCTACTACTACCAGATAAAACCCCAGCACTATCCAACCTACTAAAAATACAAACCAATCCCAGATAACTTCACTCTGTTGATAAAAAAACTTCTCAAGGTGGCCAAAAGCAATAACACAGCAGATGATTCCCTCTTCCAATACTACATAGGCAAAATCTGGAACTCCTTACCTTTTGCCATTACTACTGCTAGCTCTACAGTTTCATTCAAAACACGATTCAAAGAACACCTAAAACTTTCATAGATATTCTACTGCCCCCCCCGGCTGACCGGGTCTATATCATGAAGTCGAACGTTAAAAACAGTGAATGCTCTTATGTCGAATTCTAAAATTCGAAATCACAGAATGTCGACTGGCCGAAGCAGCAATTTGTTTCCCAGGGAAAAAAATTGCTGGGACATTGCTGGGACTTTGTCATTTCCTCCACTGTGGTGCGATCTCCTAGTTGGCATATTTAATTAGGGAGGTGCCCCCCCAAACCTTATTTTGTGTGTGGATTTGATTTTTGTTTTTGGTGCAGTGATTTTTTTCCCCTTTTTTCCCTTGGGGGAAAAAAATCTCTGTTCCTTGTCTTCGACATTCTGTGCTTTCGGTTTTTAGAGTTTGACATAAGTGCATTCGCTGTTTTTAACGTTCGACTTCATGATATAGACCTGGCTGACCTCCCACTCCCACCCTCTTCCCCACTCTATTACTCCATGTTACAGCCTCACCTCACCTCCTCTTATTTAGGTTGTCTCTGTCAGCTGAATTATTGTAATCTTGTGATAGTTTTTTGTTATTTTTAAAATTCATAACTATGTAACATTTTATATTTTGTGTTTACCAATATTATTTGCATTCTGTTATTTAATTTGTGGAGCTTTTCCTCCCCGGGCCCCTGCTGAAAATGGACATGCATCCAGTCGGACTCTCCCAGTCAACAAATGTAAAATAAAATAAATAAATAAATAAATATTTTAATTACAGGTACTGCTAAGTTATTATGGTAGTATGGGAGCACTTGTAGTCTATTACATGCCACTGTGCATTTAGCAGTATTACCCATAATTCTCAGTTTCTTGAAAATCTAAGCATTTTATTCCACCTGCACTAGACCTTACAAGTCTCAACTGGTATATTACTAATGTATCCTGCAAAACAGAAAAGCCCTACTATACCCTTTAACCATCAGGAAATAATATTTGTAAGTCTTGGACAGATACTAATAAACACAGATGTATAAAGTGGTGTGGTACCACATATCATGGCTGAATATGCTTGACTGTGAGTTTCATTTGTTTGACTTTCAGAACATTGCCCTAACTCAGATGCACATTTAAAGTATGTATATTGTTTAGGGCCTACTCAACTCAATGCCAGTTGTGGCATCTGAAAAGGGTTTAATACCCGTGCTTTAATTGAATGGAAAAATAAATTGACTCATATGGGCTTATTGCCCTCTAATACTACTTCCACAGCTGCTGGGGCTCAAACCTCCAAATAAATTGACAAAAGAGGAGTATCTCAATCTAGAGAATATTGGAAAAGATCTCTGGAGCTGACAACTTTTACTACTTCAGCTCCATCTTCATTACCTCCTTTGAAACATGCAAAAAACCAGATCCAGCAGCTTTGGATCTGAAATCCAGAGCAAAAAATCTCCTTGGATCCACTCACCTCCAATATTTTCAGATCAAATCACCTCTCGGCTCCCATCACCTTTTTTGGCATCACCTAACACCATTCTAGACCTTCATCCATGTCCTCATCTGTTTGATCTTCCAAGAGCCTTACAGAAGCTGATGCAGACAGGATGATGAGAAAGTTCCTCAGGATACAAATTCAAATGGGAGTTCTCCCAGCTCTGACCCCAAAGGGTTCAGAGATCTTTGTCAGTACTACCTCTCCTTTGTTACCTACTTCTCCGATCTGACCTTTGGTTTTGGAGACATTGGATCCAGAAAGTTCTGGAGCCATCCGCCACACATCTGAAGATGTTGGCATCTTTGACTACAGTGGTATCTCTGAGTGGTCTGGCACTGAGCAATTTGGAGCCAGATGACTCTGAGAGCCATAGCATTGGTGCCAGCTCTGAGGTGCTTGATATGACTCCAAAGCAGTTGGAGCTGTCTCTGCCCCTTGGAGCTTTGGCACTGGACAGCTTGATTCCCACTCCTTCCTCCAGTAGTTTTTTATGGTATCTACAGGCATTGCTTGCAATATAAATTGGCTGGGGTTATTTTGGGAGGGGTTGCTGTGCTGGGGTACTACAGAGACAGGGTTGTTGGAGATATTTTGAGAATTTGCAAGGGCTAAGATAGTTTCTGTAAAGTATTTATTAAATTGGATTGCTATATTATCAGAGTTGCTGTTTGAGGTTGGAGTCATAGCAGTTGGTTTACCTCGTTAGAGAATATTATTAACCGCAGCCAAAAAGTGTGCCTTTTCAGATCTGTTGGTATTTTTTTCTCTGCCTTCGAGGTAGTAGAGAGAGTTTTCTCTGTTTCCAGAGTTCGGACTTCTTCCCTCTTTGTCTCCGAGTACCCAGTTCCATTTGATTCTGCAGCCTCAGCCTCAATCATCTGATCCACTGGGGCAGCCAGCCCAAACCAGTCTCCATTCAACCTAGCAGGGTATAATAATCTCTTCTGACAGTTCTCTGGTGCATCCCACCAAAGAAGTTCCTAGGAAGAGGAAATAAACGAGGCACCTAGACTCTCCACAAGAGTCTGTGACAGAGAACAATGACTCTGGTGAAGGGGAAGGGTCTCCCAGATTGCCACCCTATGCGGTCTCATTTGGAGACATCTTAGAGCTCCTGAAACAAAGGAGTAGTTTGTCCCCTGATAACCCTTCCCAAGAGGAGTCGGTGGTCCTAGAGGCCTTTGGTGCTAGTCCATCTACCTCCTGTGTGACTCCACCTGCCAATGAACTCATTGATTTGGTCTCTCGACTGGTGTGGAAGGAACCTGACATGATAGAATCTATCCCTAAGAGACCAGATAGGATCCTGACACCACCTAAGGATAGAATATTTTGGAGTAAGGGAGTACCAGTTGATGCCATGGTCATGGTGGCAGCCACCAAGAAGGAATTGGCAGAACAAAGTTCCTATGTCCACCCCCCTAACAGGGAGTCTGTAATGCTGGACAGACTTGGGAAGTGTGTCTATGCTTCAGCGGCCTTCGCTGTTAGTTCACTGAATTACTAGGCACATTTTACGAGACTTCAGTGGGATTTGATTAAAAAACTTTCCAAATCTCTCTCTCTGGGACCACATATTCCGAGGTAGAGAGCACTATATCCTTGCAGGTTGCTACCCTTTAGTCCATTTCAAATTCATCCATGAGACATCTCACATATGGCTGAAGATACCTGACGGGCAGCAGGTTCAGGCATTTCCATCAGAAGAAATACCTGGATGCATTTGTGTGACTTTGCAGAACCATTCAAAGCTTCCTTCATCAATGCTCCTTCTGACAGAAGTTCTTTATTTGGCCCCTAAGTTAAAGACACACTCTCTAAGTGGTAGCAGAAAGGAAAAGACTTGTCTGCTGTGGGTGTGCATTTTTCAACCCCTCACTGGACCTTTTCCAGGACCAAAAAGGCGGATGAAACATGAGGTTCAAAAAATCCCAGGGTCCTTTCCAAGATCCATGTGGAGACAGTACCCCCAGAGGCATAGGGAGGAACTCAAATGGAAGATGCCTTCCCTGTGGCAGAGGTGGTCTGCATAATGAGGGATTTAGAGATACTTTCTCTGACAGATTCTATCAGTGTTCCTGAAAGGAGGCCTGACAGTCCATCTCTGGTAGCAGTTGGGGGTCATCTGTCCCTGCACAAGAGAGCATGGTGAGAAATTATGAAAGACTCATGGGTGTAGAAGATAATATCCAGAGGCTATGTAATACCATTTTCCCATCCACCCCCCTCATTTCAAACAAAATCCCTGATGTTCCACCTAATTAGAGGGAAGCAGCAGCACTAGAAGCAAACAAGTTGCCAGAAAAAAAGAGTCATTAAAGAGGTCTCCCCAGACCAAAAAGAGTCTGGAACTTATTCAAGATTCTTTTTAGTGCCAAAGAAAACAGGGCACTACAGACCAATCTTGGATCTCAGCAAACTAAATTGATCATGTCATTATACAAAGTTCTGGATGGTCACAGTTCAGTCCATTCTGCGTTTTCTGCACAAAGTTGACTGGGTGCACTTAGTAGATCTTCAGGATGCATATTATCATATAAAAATGAACAGACTGTCCAGGAGATATTTACACTTCTGGCTGGGAGACAGTCATTACTAATTCAGAGCTCTGACCTTTGTTCTCACCACAGCCTCTAGGGTGTTTGCCAAGTGTAAGGCAGTAGTTAAAGCTCACTTGAGACTACAGGGATTCCGGGTGTTTCTATATTTGGATGACTGTCTCATAGCTGCTCTGACCAGACATCTTCTGATTCAAGCTCGGGACTACTTACTCCAGCTATGTTCTCATCTGGGGATTTCTCTCAATTACAACAAACCTCGACTTGAACCAGTTCAGATACTGGAATTTATTGGTGCCCTGTTCAATATGGTCATTCAAACAGTTTATCTCCCTCTGTCCAGGGTTCAAACGATTAAGTCCCAGGTCAAAAAGATCATTCAAAGTTCTCTTTCATTTCATCTGATCCTCCATTCCTTCAGTGGACACTCGGAACTCAGTTGTCTCTTTTCCAGCAACCATTATCCAGTCAAGCTTGCAAAAATTACTTTCTATGGTGAATCCATTCCAGTCCTTTTGTTCTTCCTCAGCCTAAGGCCACAGTGACCATGGATGCCTCTTAGATCTGGTGGGGGTACTTTTTGGGAAGGACAGCCCAAGGCACATGGTCCCCCAAAGAGGACAACACACATATTAGTGTCCTGGAGATGAGAGCTGCCCTTCTAGCAGTGCAGCCCTTCCATGGCTCTCTCCCACCTGAGACTATCGATTCAGATGGACAATATGTCAGTGGTCTGGTATATGAACAAACAAGGGGGAACCATGATCTTACCCCCTTTGTTCAGAAGCTATGAGAGTATGGCAATGGGTGATCTCATCCAATCATTTTCTGATAGCAATGTACATTCTGGGAAAGTCCAAAGTGATTGCTGTCAATTTAAGCAGGTCTATTCTAATGTCTCATGACTGGCCTCTAAATGTGAAGGTGGTGGAGATGATTTTCCATCGATGGGGCCAACCATGCTGTGATCTCTTTTCATCTCCTTTCAACAACAAGTGTAGCGCATTATTTACCCTGATTCCACCATGTAGGGGAGTCCCAGAGAGATACTCTTCTTCATGCTTGGCCCTCTGGTCTCCTTTACTCTTAAGCTCATTACCCCTCATTCTCAAATTTCTTCAAAAAACATCTCGACTGAAGAACACACTTAACCTCATTGCCCTTTACTGGCCTCATCAGATCTGGTTTCCATTCCTTCGGTCTCATCTTCTACTTCCACCCTGGATCCTGGAACCAACTCCAGACCTACTGTCTCACCTGACAGGCATGACTCATCTGGACATTTCAGGCCTCAAGCTGACTGCACAGGTTCACCATTTCTCTTGATTGCTTGACAGCCCAGTCTCTCTTCCCCTATTTGTGACATTCTATTATTATCCCACAAAGATTCCACTAGAAAAGTTTAAAAAAGTAAATGCAATATATTTGTATTTTGGGCACATAAACAGAATGTAGACCTAGACCCCTTTTCAGCACTGATTTCTAAGGTTCTTGACTTTTTAGCTACAGTTTTCAATAAAGGGGCTAGCTCCTCAACTGTAAGAGTACAATTAGCAGCCATTTCTAATTTTCATATATGAGTAAATAATTCAGCTTTAGCATCTTGACATCTCCTGACATTGCTGTAGTAACAGAAACTTGGCTAAAACCCAGCAATAACAACAACAAAACTGTACCTCCAGGATATAATATACTTTGCAAAGACAGGAAAAGCAAAAAGAGTGAGGCAGTAGCTATCTTACTCAAGATTACCTAATACTAAACTACCTTGAGCTAAACATCCCTGGCTTTGAAAATGTAGAACTAACCTTTACCAAATTAAAAATCAACCCCCAAAAAAAACATTAACATCACTGGTGGTTATATCCCACCAAGAGACAATATTGCTGCACTAGGCAACATACTACATTGGGCCTCCAATTCTCTACCACAAGAAAAGGTCCTCATGGGTGATTTCTATATAGGCTGGCTAGGCTGCTTCTTTCAGAATCCAGCATCCCATGGTAGCCTATATGGGTTCACCCAACTCATCACATCCCTAAAAGAACTGACAAATTTTCCAAACGTCAGTCTATCCTTGACTGGATTGTGGTCAACAATTCCTCCCTATCTTCCCAACCAGGTTGTCTTACTGATGGTCTCAGTGACCATCTGCCTACCTTCCTCCTGTGAACCCATACTCACCAAAACAGCCAAACCACCTACCACACTATCAGAAATAAAAAAAATGTTTAACCCAAATAAATTCATTACTGCTCTAAAAAGCTGTAACTGGGATCCTCTCAAATAGCTACTACTTGATGGTGCAGTGAACTCCTTTAATACCTCTATTTTAGACATTTTAAACTGACATGCTCCACATAGAACCATTAGAGTGAAAGGTAACAATGCACTCTGGCTAAGTAAAGAATGTAGATCCTTACTCAAAGCTAGAGACAAGGCCTGGTGAAAGTACCACAAAAGAAAAGCCAAACCCAAATTACAAGACAAACGTTCTTAGAACTGTGAAACAAAACTAAGAAACTTGTAAAGCAGGACAAAATCAACTACCATCAGAATATGCAGAAAAAAAAACACCAAAATAACCCTCAAAAGTTTTTGGCTGCGGTTAATAATATTCTCTAACGAGGTAAACCAACTGCTATGACTCCAACCTCAAACAGCAACTCTGATAATATAGCAATCCAATTTAATAAATACTTTACAGAAACTATCTTAGCCCTTGCAAATTCTCAAAATATCTCCAACAACCCTGTCTCTGTAGTACCCCAGCACAGCAACCCCTCCCAAAATACCCCCAGCCAATTTATATTGCAAGCAATGCCTGTAGATACCATAAAAAACTACTGCAAAAATTTAAACCAACCACTCTAGCTGCAGATAACCTCCCAGCTGACTTTCTGGAAATCGCAGCAGAAGGAATAGCATACCCAGTAGAGATACTCATTAACAGATCAATAACTGAGTGCTTAATACCTGCGGTCTGGAAGATCTCCCACATTATACCTTTACACAAAGGAGGAAATTACATGGAATTTACAAATTATTGTCCAGTTGCCATCCTATCACCCTTATCTAAAATCCAAGAGAGAGTAGTCCATACCCAACTCATGGACTATGTTCACACGCATAATTTATTATCAAATACCCAACATGGCTTCCGCCCCTATCATAGCACCACAACTATATTGAACCAATGTAGAAATCAAGGACATTTCGTATCTGCCATATTCTTAAGACCTATCCAAAGTCTTTGATATGATCAATCACAATAAACTCATCAGTGTGCTTTCCTCACTAAACCTGAGTATCTCCTCTATCACCTGGTTCCAGACCTATCTGTCAGGACATCAGCAGGCTGTACAGTAGTGACATCATCTCTCCACTCTTCTCCCAGCTGTCTTAGAGGTTCCACAAGGCTTCATCCTTGGGCCTCTACTTTTCTTCCTATTCACCAGTCAACTCCACACCTCCACTCTTCATGCCTCTGTGATACAATATGCAGATGACTCAACTCTAATATGCACAGCTTCCTCTCTACAAGACCTCCACAAAATAACCCAAGATTCATTTCTATCTGTAGAAACATGGTTCACCAATTCCCAGCTCATTGTAAACCCCAGTAAAACTAAGCTCCTTCTTTTCTTTCCCAGAAGATCTCCCTCTTCTTACCTAACTTTCAGTATAGAGTCCAAAAACAAAACTATTATCACCCCAATAACACACACTATACTGCTAGGTGTCAGAATTGATAATAATCTGAAATTTGACATTTATATTGCTCATTAAGAGGTCTACACAAGGCTAGGCCTTCTTTACATAAACAAACAATTTTTAACTAGAACCACAAAAGCTACCATCGCCCACACATATCTCCTGTCTACTTTGCTGTATGCCTCCCCAATACTAACCAGCCTCCATAAAACTGATCTTACCAAGCTGGAATCCTGTTACAATAAAACTGCCAAATTTGCAACTGATGCCACACATGGGTCACATCACTGTACAGCTTTTAAACAATTAAAATGGCTAGAACTTCCACAGCTGCAACACTATAAACAATTAACCTTTGCCCACAAAATTCTGGATCAACTGGATAAAGTCTCTGCTCTTCAAAATCTCATACAACCATTAACTAATTCTATAACCCTCCATTCCAGTAATAAACTCCTATTAGAAACCACCAAAGCTAACAACTCAGCACAGGAATCTCTCTTCTCAAACATCATTCCTAAAATACGGAATAAACTGCCAACCCCTATTACCTCTAACTCTTCCAAAGTATGATTTAAAAATATCCTAACTACTCATTTAGTAGCTACCTGGCTTTGTTCTTGCATCTCTCCTGGATAACTCTAATCTCAATATATGTAACCACATCTTGCTCATTGGGCACTATCTTACCTCAATCTATGCACTCATTTCTATTGTAACTTCCTGTTCCTCTGTTTTTAAATGCACATACTTTTGTGCCATGTGTTTTGTTAAAGTAACCTCTAAAGAACTGTATTGCTTAAAACCGTACTGTTGCTTACTGTGAATGCTACTTGAATTTCCTCTATTATGTAACTGTTACAATGTTTGTATTTCTTATTGCTGGAGTTTTCTCCCTGGGCCTTTGCTGAAAAAGGACCAGTGTCCAGTCGGACTTTTCTGGTAAACAAATGTAAAATAAATAAATAAGAAAATAAATCTTCCAAACTTTGCAAAACCTTTCTCAGAAGAACATATCTACTTAGACCTACATTAAAGAACCCTGCTCCTCCTTGGGATTAATTGTTTTGTAGACCTTAACCCAACCCCCTTTTAACCATCAGCTAAGTATCAACTAAACTTTTTGACATGGAAAACTATCTTCTTGGTTGCAATTTCTTCTGCCAGAAGGGTATTGGAGTTACAGGGTCTGTCATCTCCTTATTTGATGTTTCATATGAATAGAGTAGCTTTACAGGCCAATCCATCCTGGTTTCAGAATTCAATATCAACCAGGTTATCAACCTTCCAGTCTTCTTTCCAAATTTCTCAAATAAAGGAGAATATATGTTACACATATTGGATGTTCACAGACAATTACATTTTTATCTCACAGAACCAAACATATGAGGAAATCAGAACAATTATTTCTATCCTTTTCAGAATCAAAATTAGGCTAACCAGTTTCTAAAGTGACTTTAGCCAAATGGTTGACTGATTGCATTACTTTTCTATATGAAAAAAGCGGGTTTAAACCACCAAAAGCCCACTCCACCAGGTCTATGGCAACTTCTTTAGGCTTTTTGACTAGAACTTCCTTGGATGATACTTGAGCAGCTGAAACTTGGGCTAATCCTCATATCTTTATTGCTCATTACAAAGTGGATATGGACTCTAGGGGAAGAGCAGCCTTTGGCTCATCTGTGCTCAGGAATATCCTTCCTTAGAGACCTCCCGGGATTTAGGTAGCTGGGAAGTCTGTCCCAAAAGTTGAGGAATGAATGAAAATGATAACATCAGATAAAAAAGTTATGTACTCAGCATAACATTCCATCTGTGTTGTCCATTTTCATTTTTCCTCAATTTCTCAACCACCAACCCCCTCTTGTTTTAGTCTTGGAAAGTTCAAAGGATGCTGCAGGAGCTGCTGTTCCTTTGTTTGAGTCCCAGATTCTGTATATCATCATTTCTTACTGCACTGCAGATATAAGGGGCAGCAAACAAGATCTGAGGTATGTTAAATGACTTGGGCATTATGGGTAAATGGAGGAGCTTGAGAGTTTCGGTATTGCACGAGCTGGAAGAACCGGCCAAGTGGGATCTGAACCCAGCAGATGAGGAAGAATGAAAATGGATAGCACAGATGGAACATTATGGTCAGTATATAACAATTTTTTTAATTCTGTTTTTTGTGGTTTTGTAGTTTTCCATTTTGATCTTTTAGGATAGTTCTTTTCTGGTTCATTTGTTTAGTTGATCTTATGACAGGAACTTGCTTAACTGCTGGCCCACATCTGAAAATAGATATGGACAAAGGTCAGTTACTCTAATACAGCTTTTCTGTACAGCTTTTTTTCTTGCCTCTAAATGTAGCAATCCGCAATTGACCTTACAAACCTGGAGGTATACAAAGTGAAATATTTTAGTGTACTTCTCTAATGTTCCAGTGTAATTGAGAAATGTGGTCCACATGCAAAAGTTAAACTGCTGCTTTGTAGGTTCAAGCATTGCACTGGGCACTTGGAATATATTATCAATAGGATGTGTTCTTAATAATTGTATTTGTTTCTGTCAGTCACTTTGAGCATTATATTTCAAATTTTAACAAGCTGTCCCTTGTTTAGAGAGAAGGTGTAATTGATGGCCATACTGTATGATCTTTACCTGATGATCTTCAACTAGTGGGAAGCAAAAACAAGTTATAAAAGGCGCTAGTCTCTATAGAGGAAAAAATACTATCCCACTAAGCACTAATGGAAACATGTCTGCCACCAGACAAATATTGACAGCACAGATAGTTACAGATCAGGTCCATTTTCACTCCTACACACACACCTATTAAAATGAGGTAATCTGAAGTCACTCATGGCTGACTAGTAATTGAGAAAAATTAAGCTTCCAGTATCTCAGTATGCAGCATATCTCACAACATATACGTGTTGAAAAGGCAACTGCCTGAGTACATGTACAAAACTGCTTTATTAGACAAAGTAGAGAGCTTATATGCATATTATACACACAAACACTTAGCAGACACATCACATTTATCATGCTTAGCAAATCTATTCAGGCAAACTCCAGTACAGCTACACAGATGTTCATTGATGCATTAGAGGAAAAAGCTGCAAATGTAGAGACATTGTTTGCTGCAATATACCTGGAGAGATCACTAAGTGTTATCATACTTCTGTTACCAAAGAGCAACATAATTTGACAACCATTTGGACAGATATATCTTAGTAACCCTTTCCCCTTAACAGCATCTGGCGAATAAGACAAATTATCTTTTATATTGTGTATTGTTCTTTCCGCATAATTCTTGAACTATCATTTCATTTTTGTTGTTACAATTGGCATAAAAATTATTGATCAATATATATAAGAAATAACGAAGAAAAACAGACAAGACTTGCCACTAAAAAGATTTTTTCCTAGCAGAATTAAAAATAAAATTTTGGAATGTAAGAATTTCAAGTTTAATGAAACAGCAGGTACAAAGGAATGACAACTGAAACACTTGTTTTGTTAAAGTGTTCATAATGTATCCACTATGAAAAACTTCTAACAAACTGGAAAACAAATCAGAATGGTCAGTAATGAGCAATCAAAATCACTGACTCCTTATGTTTTTTTAGCTCTGAGTATGAATTTTATTTTGAGTGTTAATTTATCAAAGGCATAAAGCAGACCTTAGTGTCAATGCATCCTTGCCATTGGGAAAAGGGATCCTAGAGAAAAGCATGTAATGCTTCAAGTTAAGGGACCATTCATGGTGCATCACAATCATCTTGCTCAGTCTGCCAAAAAGGCAGCTGCATTCTCTGACAGTACAGAGTGACTGACACTTGAGTGTTGGTAAGGCCCAATCCTATAACCATATGCCCTTCCCTGCTTAAGAGGTTAGATTGAGCTCAACATTGTTTGTTAATACACCACCCAGTGGCTGTGTTTATTGCCTGTATGAGGACAAGCTGGCAATCATTTTAAAGAGCTTGAGGAGAGGGAATGGTTATCTTTTACAGAACAATTTTTTTAAAAATTTTTTTTTATTTTTGGGTTTCCCATCACAGCTGATCATTAACTGACCAAAAGTGTCCCTCTTCATCCACAATGTTTACTGAAACAACCAGACCTACTGCAGAAATTCTCAGACCCATGTTCAGGCTAGTGAGGAGTATGATGCACATTGGGATACCATAATATAAGCTGTTAAGGAGGACTTATTCATTATGTTCACATTTCCACCCCAATGCACAGATATGCTGTCAAAGGGTCAGACATACAAGCATGTTATCAAACCTACATGGCAGTCAACCAATGGCTTGTCTCCCCAAGGCAAAACCCCCCTTGCTTCCCTGACCTCTACCACACTGTGAGGTCTGCTCTTGTGCATGCCTGTCCCCCAGATGGCAAATTCCCTTGCTAAAGCCTCGGACACTTGAACTATTAATCAATCCCTAATCACCTGGGCCATAGTTAAAGCTTTATCCATCTATGCCATGGTGGTCACTATCTCAGGAACACATGCAAAACTGACTTCTTCAGGTACTACAATCCCTGTATCAGGTTGCCATCGTAGTGTCCTCCACAGAGCAGGAGGTATCATGGGTAAACCTCATTTGGTGGGGGGTCAGCCCTAAAAAGGACATGCTGGGTCATGGGGCTGGCTCAGTTCATCCACCAGTCCAGATGTGTGTGATGTAAATTCTGAAATGAGTATCCAATGTGTGTGTGACTCCTGTTACTGAGTTCAAGAGACCATTTCAGAAATGTTGCATAGAATCTTATGTGAGACACCAATGACTACTTTGAGCCCTAGACCTCAAAGAAAAAGGCTTGCTATAACTCATTTGTTGGAGAGAAGTAGAATTATGAAGAGAGTGTCTCAAACTCCTTTTAGGGAGAAAAATGCATTATGTGTTTTTCTATTAAAGGAAAATTCCAAGACAATTAACAAATGATTTGATATCAATACAGACTTTGTAGACTTCACAGTGATCCCTAGAGACTAAGTCAGCTATTGCAGAGACTCTACCTGATGAAATGTTTATGCCATTACAACCAAGTATGTAAACAAGGTAAACAGTTTTTTCCATTACAGCTGCATGAAAGTGACTTCTACCAGTATGAACATTGTGAATACTTTATAAGAAAATGTAAGGCTGAATGGAAGGGTTTAGATATAATAATGACTAACTACTATATAAAAGTGTAAGAATCTAAGGAATCATAAGAAATGCAAGACAATTCGATCACAAGACTATTAATGCTTTGACAATAGCCATCCTCATGATGTACCCCAGTTCTGAAGAGCAGCAATGTGGGAGGGGACTATAGTTAATTTACAGGTAACCATCCAATCATCCAGGTTTAATTTGAAGGATGCTAGGGGGTCATTTTCTTTTATTTGTGGAGGAAGTTTTTACCAGAGGTGGGAAAGGTGTTGGGTAGTATACCTGCCACTTCCACAAGTTTTATGTATGTGCTCATGGAGATTTAAGTTCCTAGACTGCTATTAGTAGTTACTTTATTTGTGAAGATTGAGATCAAGGAGGAGTCCATAACAGCATGGAATGAAAAGTACAGATCACACCTTAAGAACAGATAAGAAGGTGACTAAAGGGATAGAATGTTAAGTCTTTTCTGGTAGCTCAGGGACTTTAGGCTAACAATCTTTTGGGTTAGGAATCTCTGGGGCCTTTCATGTTGCTTAATATATCTAGAAATATACAACCCAAAGAGAACATTGTACTCAATAATGGTCTAATTATGGCTGCATACAGTGGGAAGACAACTTGTTTTGACCTGGATGATAGATAGTTGTGCTAAACAGAAGGATGTTCTGACTGTTTTTGCTATGTGGTGGTTAAAGGAGATGGAATTATAGAGAGAGGTTCCAAGATGGTGGATCACATTAGCATTTTGGAATGGGATATTGGCTATACTGTACATCAAGGAAAAGAACTGTTTACCAAATGTGACAATGCTATACTTTTCCAAATTTTACTTTAGTCATTTCCCACATACCACTTGCTTATGTGGATTAAATCCTTCTGTAACGAGTGGGTGAATTTGATAATAATACCCAGTTTGCAGCCATTTCCAGATTATGCTAACCAAAGATCCTGATTCCCCAAAAAAGAAGAAGATGCCAAAAAGTCGGAGTCCCAATACTGAGTCATGGGAGCATGCCATTAGTGGCATTCATTCTTTCTGAGGGGATGCCTGCCACCTTAACTATATGGGATCTAATTTATATCTACATACAATACAAAATGTCTACTCGAAGTAAAAATGTTGAGGTCATTTAAATTGAGGAATGGCCATAGGTCTCATGTCTTCTTCTTCTTTTTTTTTTTTTTTTTTGTTCAGAAGCACTTGAATTTCTTTTCTTGGTGTTGCTTTATATTTAGATGGTACAAATGGAACTGGTAGTTAAGAGATGGGAGTCAAGGAGAGAACCTTATATGATAGCTGGTGGCTATCGCTTCTTTGATCTACACATCAATTATTAAACTGAACCAACCAACACATGCAGCTAACATCTTCTCATTCCACCTATACAGAATGACCTGCAGATGTCCATGGCCTCCCTAAAATGCCAGCAACCCTCATATTTTGGGCTAGCATCCTTCCTGGGAATCAACAGAAAATATCTGTTGATTTCCTTCCACATATTGCTGCTGTATCACTGTATTCCTATAAAACATTTCAGGAAATTTTCCTCCTAGCTTCTCCAATTTCAGTTTGTTAGCTTCTGCATTTGCTGTTGAAGAGAAAATGCATTCCTATGGAACATTTCAGGATTTTTTCCTGGCTTTTCCACCTTCAATATCCTAGCAAAAATATTTGTTAGCTACTCCCTCAGGGAAACCTTATTGCATGTTCCTTTGTATTCTAAAAACAAATAGCACCATGGAGGGGTAAAATACCACATATTCATCTAGATATATTTGGCTTTCTCTTTAATAAAATCATCATTCTCCAGGTCAAAAATCTGGGACCCATTAATGAGGGAAATCACTGAAGGATGTTTGAAATCCTGCACAAAGGGATAAGGTAAAGCCAGGAGAACAAGTAAGGATGGTGATGAGTCCACAAATGCTATTTATGCAGGTTTTGACGATGTAAAACAAATACACTGAAAGTCACCTTCACTAAACCTGAAAGAAAGCTTTTTTTTTTCATCAAGGGGTAATCACCACTGCACCCCCTTTATATAGAGAAAGATCCACTAAAGTCCACAGTCCTTAAAAACTAACTCCATGGCGTCACAATAGTGGATACATTGAGAGCCATTTAATAAATTTGTTTAGCAGAATTGGGACTCTAAGAAAGAGTTTCAAAAAGAGTTGGCATGATCCTGTGACAATGTAAAACAATACCAATTCCTATCATCATGGCAGAATCAACAATGCAGACAATTAGGTTCCTTACAGTAGAGGTACAGAAACCTGAATTTCGAGCTACTTGTTGAACTATTCTTGAAGCAGTTTTCATGTGCTTTTTCTGTAGGTTGCAGAATTTCTTTATGTAGGTCATTCTGGAATAAAACAATCTATATTAAGCAGTTTAAGAACATCTAGGTCCTAATTATGATAAATACCTGCAGCAATACGAAACACATTAGTGGTAAATATATGTAGAAGACATTGTGCTAGAATATAAGTTCTTGAAGGCAATTCTAAAAGTTATAAAAGAAAACTCTTCTGTAAGAGAAGGATATTATTTATAGCTAGTTAAGTATTTAATTAAGCACTGTCTAATTCATTTGTCTAGAAAGTCTGTTTCAGTTTAATAACTGATGTGTAGATCAAGGACACATCATTTCCACATAGAAACTGTCTACATAAACATTAACACTGAAAAGTCAAACAGGGCATGCTAATGTAGTCTTTGAGGCATTATAGGTTCATAGGATGATACTAGGCTATTGGCCCAGAGACCCTTATAATAGCCAAGAATTTTGCCCATGTTCCCACAAAGTCAGCACCTGTTTCTCTTGTCCAGCAGGGACACAGGTGGCATCCCTGGGGTGTATTTTCTGTTTCCCATCTAGTTGTCCAGGTTTCTTTTAAAGAGGGCTAGAGTGGTTTTGATATACAATTTATGCACTCCATATACTAATAAGGGATGAAGTACAGTAGTTCTTGTTGGTATTTGTATATTTGAACATACGTATTTGGCAACCAGTAATAGATTTCTATGGCATTTGAGGTATTAAGTTTATATTTCAGCATATGCATTTGACTACCAATGCTGTGCTGAATACTGTGGTTTATTTGCTACTGGTTCCATTTAGTATAAATGTTTTATGTTCACACTTAACTTACTATATACAAACATTTAGGCACCGGTGGTTCATGGTATTCCAATTTCTTGGTAACTGTATGTAGGAGATATTTGCTTTCTGTAACTCTGAAAGTAAAATTTGCTGTTTATTATATTACTGGTATTTACCTTTAAAGACATTTTTAACTATGTCTGAAGCTTACGATCTTGCTGAGTTAATAGTGGTAACTGCTTTGCATTTCTCAAAGAATATATAAGCATCTTTATCTAGTACCTATGAAAAGGACTATGGGGCCCGTCCACCTACAAGAAATACTATCTTCAGCAAAAAAACATGCATTGAAGTAAGCCTTAAGATGCTTATCAGACAGGATACAACAATTCTGTTTGATTACATGTATTTATGTGCAATGCAATAACTCATGATCAATGTATTTTGTGGAATATATTATCTTTAAAAAGCACTTTTACAGTTTACCTTGCAGAGTTGTGCAACTCTAGCATGAGTAGCTTTCCCTGCGTATTCACCATCTAATGCATTTTCTCTGAAGAATATATACATCTTGTCATCTTCTTGATTGTCACTTTCTGGGATCAGATGGAAGCTAATAAATTTAGGCTCTGAAAATGAATACAAATGAAAATTAGTTTATACTGAAAATACAAAGGCTATTCTTGTAGTATTATAATGCAGTTGTGCTTCCTACTACTGGTATAAAGCATATTTAAATTAAAAATGAATGAAACCAGGTTTTAATGTATTAGTTAACTGATCATTACTGTTGTATTGTCTGTCTCTCCCCCATGAACTGTATTATTTCTGATTGTTGTAATAGAACTGTAAACTGAAATTCCTTTCAGCCATGTATTATTGGAGTGATTTATCAAAATGCAAACAATTTCATATAATAGTGCAATGTACCATCAAATGGAAAAAAAAGAATGACTGTAGAAGACAGTTGTATGATAGATAGTAAGGAATACTGCAGTCCGGATAAAGTCAATAAGGAATATTGCAGTCTAGATGAAGTCTTCATCATGCTGAGTATGATTCCTGATTGCTGCAAAAATGTATTACATCAAGTATAACAAGAAAAAAAACTACACATGTAAAAAAAAAGAAAACAACGAATGACTAACACATCAGTTAGACACTGAATTGTAAGCAGCTTAATTCAAATAAACCTTTCATGTTGATTGATCTAAAGCCCTTTGATGAATGTAGAGTAAGTATGACAAAGCTGGACAGTGTATATGACGTGTTAACGGTACTTCATTTAGAGTAGACTGCTGGTTAGGTCATTGAGATCACAGAAAAACTTGCAAGTGACGTTAGGTGCATCCCAGTGAGTGGAATCCTGTCTTACAACCTGTATCATGTAACAGATGAAACTGCATTCTGTAGTTGCAGAACCAGGAATAACAAATTATTCAAGCATTCCTCATAATGATAGTCCAGCTAGATGGTGGCTGCAAAGATTGGGTAAAACCTACACAGGTATATACAGCATCAGATAAACAAGAGACATAGCAAAGGAACAAGAAGCATTTCCATCCAGTCAGATCCTTGGAAGCAGTGTATCATAACCACAACAGCATTCTGAAAGAAACACTACTGTACAGTTTAAGGTCTCATATGGCTGACAGTGTTTAGTATTCACCCAAAAGGATATCTTGTTGGTATATTTGATACACAAGAAATGGATGAAACTGCATGAAGAGTGGTATGGAAATATGAAGGCAGTAGGTAACTACCACCGACTAAATAATTCTGTTTTGTTATCTCGGCCAAGTCTTGATGATGGGCCTTATTGCTGAGAAATAATGCAACTGTATGCAGAGACACATGCATAAATTGAAAGAGCAAATGAACTGGAATCGTAAGAGGGGCAGTTCCAATTGCAAAATGCTTTGGAGATTTTGAATATGGGTTAAAGCTGCCTAATTGTATTACATGCACAGCAATGCAAGCAGACAACTGCCTAAAACAGCATAAGGACGATACAGAAATGCTGAATTCGTCACACAAAAATAGACAAGAAGCAAGTGGAACTAACAGTAAGACTGGTGTTGCACAACAGCCACAGCATGACAGTGTCAGCTGGACCAGCATGCAGTATAATATGTGACAAGTGAGTATGCAATATGCATTACACTTCCATTCCTTGGAATGCCTAATAACCCTCTGCATGCACATACATGTACCAGTTTCCTTATTAAACTTTAATCTAGTTAATTCTGTGTAGTGCACTGTACATCAGACCGATTATCATTAACCACAATTGTCAAACACCCATCATGTCATCACATGTGCAGGACACAATCTCAGCACCTGCATCTTGTCACATCGGCACTGCATGTTGTACACAAGGTCCACAAAATAAATCTCTGATGGCTGTGTCAGTTGCTTCTGTGGCTAAGAACATGAGCTGTGGAAGCACTGGGATATGATCTTGCACAGCTAACTGCCTGATTACAAGGTATGGGTGCAGCAGAAGATGGCTGTGCAACAGCCTGAGTGTGGACAGCATGGCTGACACCAACACAGGAATACAGATGGACAGCACAGCATGGGTCAGAACAAAAAGGAATGTCATAGGTGATTTTGCACACTGCTAGATAGACTTATTTATTCCATGCAAGGAGCTCAGCAATGCTTCCATGCAGTCCAGACACAATCTGCATATGCGCTTCTCACCAATACCTGACTGTGCTAACCTCTTCTAACAAGACATCTGCACAAGACTACTGCTCATGCATAAACCCAGCCTACTGTCCATGCACAAGCCCCTACTGTCCATGCACAGTCCTGCCTAGTCTCTATGTGCAAGCCCACCTACTGTCCTTGCACAAACCCACCTAGTGCCCACATGCAAACCTTTCAACTGTCCTTGCACAAGCATCATTATCACTATCACCACTCTAGCTCAGAGTAATGGTATATAAGTTCAAAACACTGAGGACTGTTTTGAGTTGATGATGTTAGTAGTTGGTGTTCTTGACAAGTACACATCTGCATTATATAGGTATAGCTGTATCCAGCACAACTGGCATGTATGAGTTGTGCTGTTGCATAATCCCCATCTAGTGCTCTTGCCATGTAGTGTCTAGTCATTGCTCTAGTACGTGACTCAGTCTTACGCTGGCTGATCTGCCCAATTCCTGCCTGCTGCTGTAAAGCAAATGCCAGCACTGTGAATTTGCTTTGATAATACAACAGTATCTGTGGATAATGCTGGTGTTAGTAGCAGTGCAGTCTATTAATGTCAGTTATTATATTGCTCCCTACACCTTACTACCCAAACTTACTCCCTAATTTTCTCTCAGCTTATTATCTCCTGTAATCTTTCTTTGTATTAATTGTTATCTGAGCTGTTGGTATTATATTTTTAACTGTATTTTTTAAATTATTCCTGTATTTCTGGAGCTTTTCTCCCCGGGCCTCCACTGAAAATGGATATGTATCCAGTTGGACTTTCCCGGTTAACAAATGTAAAATAAATAACCTACCCTGCATTTCTTGCCAAGACAAGTCTGTGTAATTACTGTTCCCCTCTAATAAAACATTAACAGTCTCATTGTCATTTTCTCCAATGTCTCAAGTGCCAGTAATAACCACTGGTCAGTCTATCCTACCTCCTTAACCCAGGACATATCCTACAACTGCACTTATGTCATTTCAAGTCTGGTTGTACAATTTGTACTGAATGGCTTAGCTATGTGTCCATATACAACAAGCTTGTTACTACTACAATGCCTACATGGGCTACAACCATGAAAGTAAAGATAACCAGAGAAATGGGTATCAAAATACATACAGAGCATACACGACTTATTGGTCAATCATATGGTATGCATGGTGAACAACTGCAGACATATCTTCAGATACAAACATGCTGTCTGCTGTTTGTCTGCTACTGTTGACCTGCATTGCCCCCACCTTAAGTATCCACTAATGGTACTTAGGGTCTATGTCAGAGGATCGACTTTTCAGAAACTTGAAAAAATATTGAAGAGACCATATGATTGAGTTTCTGAAAAGTCCAAACAAAAAAACAAAAAAAAAAAAAACAAAAAGCACAAAAATTTACCATCTGATGTTGTCAATCTTCATTCATTCTTGTCGGTTGGGCCTAAGGAAAAAGGCTGCGTCGGCCTAGAAATCTCTGCTGGGGGATCCGATGTGGCCTGGGGATCCAATTCAGCGGTAGCCTGGGGCTGCGTAGGCGCCTCACTGAAAACCGGAAAACCAGCAACCGGGCCAGCCGAGGCCTCGGAGTCCGGCTTGGATCTAGGCTGCCTGTCCCTATCCTTGCATTTTTTATGCATGCCGGTAGTCGGTTGCTCCGACGGCATAGTGTAATTAAATTTTCTACCAAAGTAGTGTCGTGCGAAATCAAAGTGACGCTTTATAGTTTGCTTATTGAACCTAGCACAAAACCGACAACCAGTGACGTCGTGGTCTGGGCCTAGGCAAGGTATACAAAAAGAATGAAAGTCCTTATGAGGTATTTGCTTCCCACAAGAAATGCAATTGTTAACTTTTTCTGACATCGGACTGAGGCAAGAAAAGGTTCCCCAATGGGGTACTTAGCTTTGAAGACTTCAGACTGAAACTCGATTCGAAAATCTCAGGTGTCGGCCGACCGGCACTTGCGAACTGCTTCTGCTTCGGGCACCGCGCGGCAAGAAAGACTGAAGAAAATGGTGTCGGATGCCTCTGATATACCCCTGGCGCTCTGACATCAGGGAAGAAGCGACAGCAACTGACGCCGGACCAAGACTTTGGAATTCTGGCCGACTGCGGGACCGCCTGATGGCAGGATAACCCAAGTGTGATGACTGCAGAAGGGTAACACGATGAACATCTCTGCCATTATATCAAGCTCACATGAGCCAAAAACTCTTAAGCTAAGGCTACC
Organism: Protopterus annectens; assembly: GCF_019279795.1. Classification (NCBI taxonomy): domain Eukaryota; kingdom Metazoa; phylum Chordata; order Ceratodontiformes; family Protopteridae; genus Protopterus; species Protopterus annectens. Next base: position 973,351,290 of record NC_056745.1, on the reverse strand, counting down.
CATATTGCCTCTCTTCCATTCCCCTCAAATATATGTGTATATATATATATATATATATATATATATATATATATACACACATACAGATTTTGGTCTCTTTAGCTCTAAACTTGTTACTTACTTAATATTATTCTTGTTACTGCTCTAATTTTTTGAGTGTGACTACTGTTTCTTCCCCTTTTACCTTATCAGTAAATACTTGTCTTAACATAGTTGGTAAAGGCCCTTCCCTTCCCTCTTACCTCTGGTAATTCTTTAAATTCCATTGTTGGTATTTGCTTTACCCCCTTTACCCTTTGTAGGTATTTTCTTTAACCACCATTGTTGGTACGACCTTTCCTTAACAAAAAAAACAAAAAAAACTAGCGGATCCTTCTTTTCAGGTGGGCTTGTCAGTGCAGGGTGTGAACCAGGTTCTGAGGGTGTCTTTCTCAGTTACAGGCTCCCATCCCCCTTCAGGTGGGCCTGCCTTCCAGATTATGGAGATTATGGAGAGAGCTCTCGCCTCAGCAGGCTCGCAGTTGGCACCATCCCTGTTGGAGTGTCACATCTATGTATCCTCTGGCTTACAGCTATCACAATCTACTACATCAGGGTAGCGGACAGAAGAGCAGCAAGAGTCCCTGCTGCAGGGTACCTTCTCTTCAGAGTCCTCCTCAAACCTTTCCCCTGAGAAGCCCACCCCATAAGACATCGTGCAAGAGGAAGCACATAGATTCTCCAGAAGATTCTGTCACTGAGGATACAGATTACAATGAAGGGGAAGGGTCCCCATGGTCTCCTCCTGAAGATGTCTCCTTCAGAGACATCCTGGAAATCTTAAAACAGAGGGATGATTAGAAGTCCACAAACCCTTCCTACAAGGAATCTTTTTTCTTGCAGGCTTTTCGTGCCCGACCTTCTATTTCTTGGGTGACTCCACTTGCCAATGAATTGGTCAAAGTCATCATGCAGCATGTGTGGAAGGCTTCTGACACTATAGAGCAAGGGTCTATATTATATTGACAAAAAAAATCATAATGTCGAATGCTGACATGAGCGGAAATGCAGGAATTCGAAATCACTATTGTGGGGGGCTGCACCCCCCCTGCTAAATATATATTCCAACTCCAAGATCGCACTACAGTGAGGAAAGGGCAAATTTTCCGATTTCACTGTACTGCGATCCAAAAAAATAATATCGAGTTGATGAATTTCCGCTCATGTGAGCGTTCGACATATTGATCTTTCGTTGATCTAAAGTAGATCGTAGCGCTAATTCCCTGGAGACCAGACAAAATTCTCTCTGCACCTGAAGACTGGTCTAAAGGTTTAGTGGTAGATGCTATGGTAGTGACGGCTGCCATAAAAAAGGAATTTGCCAAGGAGAGTCCTGCTGTCCATCCTCCAAACTGAGAGTCTTGGACGATCGACAAATTTGGGAAGTTGGTCTATGCTTCAACGATGGTTGCCATATGGTTGTTGAATTTTTTGGCATTTTGGCACATTTCACGCGACTTCAAAGGAACCTGATAACTGAGCTTTCAGGGACCTTGGCAGGAGCAGTATCTGATGAGGTGCACGATGAGGTTGCCACCCTAGAATTGATCTCCAACTCTTCCATGCAGTTTATTGCATATACAGCTGAAGAGACAGCCAGGGCAGCGGGTACAGACATTGCCATTAGGCGTAATGCCTGGATGCGCTTATGTGACTTTGAGGACCCTTTCAAGTCTTCCTTTGTCAACGAATAAAAATAATAAAAGGAACCACTCATTGAGCAGAAACAAGTTTACAGAAATAAATATAAAACACTCAGTATTTTGATACAAAAAGTAAGCGCTTTCTTCAGGCACATAGACCAAACTTCATCAGACAATTCAATAATATATCAGTTCAGCTTTTATATCACCCCCACCCCCAACCATTACTTACTCAATTGAAATCAGTTTAATTAAATTAAACTAATCAATACTACAAACAATACACATCAATATCTAAACATAAAAAATGAAAAATAAAAAATAAAAATTAAAACAAACCAGTTTATATATACTGACTGAATGAAAATATGTTAAATATATAATTGTTAAATATATAATTGTGCTCAATACACACACACTTTTTTCAATAAAAAAGTTTTTTTATCTATCCAGTACTCTAAGCTTCAATTTACTACTGATAGAAATAGTATCATTCAACCCTGGGGGGACGTGGGCATTAAGGAAGACTTGCCACCAAGTCTCCCTATCCTCCAACCATAATTTCCAAGGTCCCCCACGCTCACCCCTCCTGACCTGTTGTAGTACCACAAATTTAAATACATGGTCAGGAAAAGTTTTGATGTGTCTTTATAAAGCATTTTTTTTAACACTCCTACCAACATCATAAAGATGTTCGTAAATAAGCTGACTCAATTTACGTTGAGTTTTCCCGATATAAAAACCGGGACAGTGGGAACAGTGGGAAGAGATGACATCGGCTCGTCAGGGCTACAAGCCTGTCGGAATGGAGCTCATGGTGCAAGTATTTCCAGCTGGTTCAAATGCTTTTGCGAGCAGGAATGAACCAGCCGGGTTCGCAAGGATTTAAGGTATGAACTTGAAGGCTCGAACGGAGGGCTGGGGAACGAACCAGACGGGTTTGCAAGGATTTAAGGTATGAAGGCTCGCCTCGAGCGGAGGGCTGGGGAATGAACCAGCAAGGATTTAAGGTATGAAGGCTCGAACGAAGGGCTGGTGAGTGCTGAAAAATATTATGTTCAGAAAGGTGTGTGCATGTGTGTGTGTGTGTGTGTGTGTGTGCGTTTGTTTATGGAAAGTATGACTGATAATGCTGAGGTATTATTGCCTTTGCGATATTCACTTTTCACAATCTAAACAAATTTCTCATTAATGCAAGTGACTTTACAGCAGTATATCATTTCCAGGCAAAATTTTTCTTGTATATCGCATTTTAAAGCCTGTCAACTCTTTTTAAACTGAAGACTTTCTTTCAAAGCATTTATGCACTTCTTTTCATTGTTTGATTTATCTGTTTAGGGGGAAACAATTGTAAATACTGGTTTGACAGGAGTAGTTCACTTCAGGGAATTCTCAATCAGCATCATCGTTGCTAATCATTGTCTTCCATTGCACTAAGCATGAAGGCAGGGTTGTTTCCGAGCCAAGTGAATGTTTTTAGCAAACAGATTCATACTTAAAAAGCAGTCTACTCCCAGGTGTTGAAAACATACAAATTCTAGGGAACACATGAATACAGTCAAAGTCGAGACTGTTGAAATCTCAAGACAATAGATGAGAACAGGTCAGTTCTTCTAGGAAACAACTTTCTGAAAAAAAGAAAGAAAGACAAGAGAAGAGAAATCGGGAATCAAATGAAAAAGAAATAATATGAAGGGAAATGCCTATTTTCATATTCTGTTTGAGACATTTAATATTTTTTTTCTTATTTTTTTTACTATGACCTGCCTTAGCTAAAATCCTAAATATGCTAAGATTAAACTACCTGGAGATAAAGAGTAGATAGAATAATATATTTTTTAATTTAGTCGTCTCTTAAGACAGGCAAACCCAAAAAATTGACAGTTGTGTCCATTGGGCTTAGCAGTTCAACTATAGATATATATATATATATATATATATATATATATATATATATACACACACACACACACACACACACACACACACACACACACACACACATACATCTCGAGAGATAGAGATCTAATGTCAACCACAAGGAGCTGTGCGAGTTCCTAGATTGTCAGTGGGTTCGCAGCTCATCTTAGTTGTTAAAGCAATGGTTGCTATATCCTGTAGACCTGGGTCTCACTCTTGCAACCTGCAGCTGCAAAATGTGAAAGTGACATCCAAATCACAGCTGTCAGATCACCCAGTAAAACAGATGTGTGTCTAGTAGTTCTTATAAAAGAAGCAAAGATGAACTTATTAAAACAACATAAATAATGCATGACTCATTGTTAAGTATTCTCCCTAAATATATTTGACCTGGGATAATCCAACCTTCTAAGCAATGCTGTGTGTATGTGTGAAAATGCCCCCATTGCAATACACCTGGTGGCTAGAGGTACTCAGGCTCAAACCCTGTACCTTGGGTACAGGGTAAAAAGAGCCTAAAGTCCCTAGCCATCACCACTTGTAAATTTGTTCCTCATATTTTTCATCTGAGACTGCTCCTCATAAAATTTGTGGTTTTCAGGATTTTTGTGGAAAATCACTGCAGTGCAGGATTGAATTCATTAAATAATGACATGCATTTGAATTTCAGACTTCATATTCTTCAGAAAATAAATGGTAACACAAAACCTTTTATTCTAGCAATTTTCTAAGTTTATAAGATCAGTATTTTAAATTTGTCCCTATTTTGGGGCTGTATTCCCCCATTATTGGCTTTGTCCAGGCTTTTTGTGCTAAGAGTTGAGATAGCTATGGTGAGAAGTGAGAACTGGATTTGTATTCCCCCATTACTGACTTTGTCCAGGAAGGTTTTTTGTGCAGAGCGGTTGAGCGCTATGGTGAGAACTGAGAACTGAATTCACTAAATGATAGCCATTTAAGTTTCAGTTATCCTGTTTTTCATGAAACTGCTGATTTGGCATAGTGGTATGTTACTCTGAATGTAGTGTACAGGGTCCTGTGTTTAACTTGCCAGTGAAATGCATGGTGGTAACACAACATTTTATTCTAGCAATTTTCCAAAATTATACAAGCAATGTTTAAAATGTGTCCCTGGTGTTTGGCCTTTAGTACCCCCCCCCCCAAAAAAAAACTTAAATTGAAAATAAGTGCGAGAAGCTGTGCAAGATGCTATGGCTTACACTACTGTCATTCTATTTATAGTGTGGGTGTGCGGACACACTGGAAGTAGACTTTTATGATGGAAATGTTCTGAATTGGGCAGTTTTGTCATTATTGGTTCATGCACTTTGTTTCATTGCCTACAGCTTACTGGAAAAATGTTCAAACAATAAATGTAAAATGAGCTCTGTCTAACAAGTGTGCTGTATTATACAAGGAATATAATTTAATAAAGTCAGGAAGGTGTATCAAAGAAAACATGTATATTTCTTGTTTTGTGCGCAAGGGGCCACTGATTTGAAAACAGCCTAAAGGTAATCTTTATCCACCACTGGCCAAATGCATTTTCTTTGAATGTGGTGTGGGTTTCAATGCTGTTTCAATGAATGCGAGTTTCAAGGGCAGAGGTGTTTTAATGCCAAGTCTGTTTTCGTTGTGAGACAGTGTTTTGTTGGTGTTTGTGCACTGAGCTGTAAAATGTAAAAATAAAATCCTAATAATCATTGTATTAGTAAAGCACTATGCACACATTAGTGTTTATGGTAAATGGGCAAAATAGCCAGGTAATGGGACATTGGAATTGGCTGCAGGGGGACTCTGGTGCAATATTTTGGTTGTCTGTTCTTCAGTTTGCATTTGAAAGTTGGTATCCCACAATCCCATCGGAGTGGGTGTGGTTAGATAATTATGTATGCAAATGTTATGTTAATCAGCGTACAGATTTGTACCTATTTTTCATGGGCCTTGTCCAAATTTTTGATGTTTCCAGGTTGAGAGGTATGCATGTCAGTGGTCTGGTACATCAACAAACAGGAGGGAACCAAATCCTACCCTTTATGTTGGGAAGCCCTAAGAGTTTGGCAATGGGCGATGGTGATCGCCTCCAACTGCTTTCTGTTAGCAATGCACATTCTGGGGAATTCCAATGTGATTGCAGACAAACTGAGCAGATGCATACTCCTGCCTCACAAGTGATCTCTCAATCCCAATGTAGTGATGAAGATCTTTCATCGATGGGTTCAGTCTTGCTGCGATCTGTTTGCATCTCCCATAAACCACAAATGCAGCCCTGGGACTACTTTACGCCTTACCACCAATCGCCCTAATTCCCCAATTTTTGAAGAAAGTCCAACAGTTGAGAAGCAAAGTTATCTTCATTGCACTTTATTGGCCCCATCAAGTCTGCTTCCCTTTTCTCTGGCCTCACCCTGTTCACTGTCCGTGGACTTTGGATCTAACTCCAGATCTGTTGTCTCACCTGAAGGGGGCTGGTCCATCCCAACCTACAAATTTTCAAGCTGACGGATTGGTTCCTCTACTTCCAGTAATTGCCAGGCAGAATAATCTATCTTTCCCAGTACAAAAGACACTTCTGGCTTTTCATAAACCATCCACCAAGAAACTTTACCTTAGTAAATGGAACAGATTTGTGTTTTGATCTCAGGAAAAAGTAACTGACCCCTTTTCAGCCTGGATTGATAAGGTATTAGAATATTTGTCAACCTTATTCCAATCGGGAGCCTCTGTTTCTACTATTAGAGTTAATTTTGCTGCTATTTCAAATTTTCATAATGATTTCAGTGACCTCTCTTTGATGTCTCATTGCCTTTGCAAAACCTTTCTAAAGAGCGTTCTACATTTGAAACCACCTTTTAGGGAGCCCATTGAGCCTTGGAATTTAACATTAATCTTACAAAGTTTCGTCCATCAGCCCTTTGAGCTAGCAGCCACCTGTAATATCAAATATTTATCTTGGAAAACTATTCCTGATAGGCCAGAAGAATATTAGAACTGCAAGCTTTGTGTGTGAAACATCCATATATCATTTTTCACAAAGAGAGAGTATCACTTAGAACTAACCCCTCTTTTCCGTCTAAAGTACTATTAGACTCCAATATTAATCAGTCTATAGATCTACTAGTTTTCTTCCTAAACTTTTCAAACAAGGGAGAATAGTGTTTGCATTTGTTGGATACACACAGACAATTACGTTTTTATCTGGATAGAACAAAATTATTTAGGAAATTGAACCAATTGTCCCTATCCTTTTCAGGTACTCGACTGGGCAAACAAGTTTCCAAAGTTACTCTATCAAAATGGTTGAGGGATTGCATCACCATTATTTGAGACAAAAATAATCTAAACTTATCAACAAAAGTTAGGGCTCATTCTACCAGATCAGTTTCCATTTCAGTAGCCTTTCATTCCAGAGCCTCTTTGGAGGACATTTGTGCAGTGGCAACTTGGGCTACCCCTCATACCTTTATCACTCATTACAAATTGGATACGGTCTCCAGGGGAAGAGCATCCTTTGGCTCTATGGTGTTCAGGAATATCCTTCCTTAGGGCCTCCTGGGGCATAAATAGCTAGGGGGTCTGTCCCAACAGTTAAGAATGAATGAAGATTGACAACGCAGATGGAATATTATGATAAGAACATGACTTCTTTTTTTTTACATTTTTGCAGGGGGTCAAGACCCCCTGAACTCCCATGTGGTGGGATGCACACACCACACTCCCTAAAAATTATATACACCAACTCCAAGATCATACTACAGTGAGGAAAAGGGTACATTTTCCAATCATTGCTGTACCACAATCTCTAATCAAAAGCTTTGAGTTTTCAGAAACTCAATCATGTGATCTCAACCATATGGAGTTTGAGTTTCTAAAAACTCGATCAACTAAAAGAGACCCGGTACTTGATGGATACTTATAGGCTACAGATCTGTAATATCAGGCTGCATAGGTATGCAAGAGTTACCTGGTTAGTCAAGTATGCACTGAGTTCCATACACCTTATTTCCAACTCATCTGTATCCAGGATTTTCCATAGAAATCTAACTTCAACATTCGCAAAATGAATAATGACTGATTCTTTCCTTCTCATTTTAAAGATAATACAACCTGCTTCTTCATTTCCACAAACAAGTTTCACCCTCTCTTCACACAAACAAATTATCCAATTATCCTGCATTTTGCATGAAATATATAATAATTTTCTTGCTGGTTTGTGTGTGTGTGTGTGTGTGTGTGTGTGTGTGTGTGTGTGTGTGTGTGTGTGTGTGTGTGTGTGTGTGTGTGTGTGTGTGTATGTGTGTGTGTGTGTGTGTGTGTGTGTGTGTGTGTGTGTGTGTGTGTGTGTGTGTGTGTATACTCATGCACACACATACACATACACATGCACACATACTCTTCATTGCTTTGATTGTATACTTTATTTAAATATTGTCAGTTTAATCTATTATACTTTGTTTTATAAACTGCATACATCTACTTTTCCCAGACTAAATAAAGTGGGTCAACCATACATGAAGCTGTTCCCCATGGAAAGGCAAAGTAACATAGGATACAGCCTCTATATTCATATAGAGCTGAATATGTGAACATCCCCTTAATTACTTTGCCTTAGGTCAGAAGGACTGGTCTTCCTTTTCACTATTGTCTGTTCTTGTCTGATTCCCTAGGTATAATTTGTAAATATAATATTTCAAAGTTTGGTTAGTGTTAAACCTGGAAGTACATTGGATCCGTGCAATTATGTAAAATGATGGAAGTTTTTGCAGATTTTTGGTGAAGCCTTTTAGTAAAAGATCCAGTCACCAGCAACAAAGACATGGAATCTTATCAGTTACAATATTTGAAATAAAGAGTATTGTTTAAAAGAAAGAAAGAAAGAAAGAAAGAAAGAAAGAAATAGTCCAACTAGAATCAGTTTACCTTGTTAAATACATACATAAAATTATTATGACATTCCTTTTTTCTTCTTCTCATAGCTCGAAACATAGCAGCTGTCAGATAGTTCTTAACCATGCACTTTAGTAAACAGTTCAGCAATTGATATCAATTCTTCAAATAAAGCAGAAACATTATGTAAGTAAATATACCAAAATAAATAAACAAATAAATAAATAAATAAGCCCTTCTTGTGCATATTCATGATTTTACATTACTCTGAGAAAACTTATGCCACCATATTTAACAAGAAACAAAAGTATTATGGTTTTCAATTTCCTGAACGATCATTGATTTTTGTTTTTTTATTACTTCTTACTGACCAAAATCTGTCAAACAATTTTGTGAATGCCTTTACAACAATGGCATATTAAATTAAAAAAAAAGTTCAAATGGCTTATGACAAATTGTAGTATTGGTATACTTCCCACACCATACCCACCTATGCAGAAAGTTGCATACTAGACCCATCATTGCATATAATACCCCCTTCAGCATGTACCTCACCAGACATATGCAACAACTGGAACACCTACAAATGTTACTTATCAGGAGAATCCAGGGCATAAACACATTATCCTGTACTAATCACCTTAAAGCCCTACCTCTGTACTCTGTCTCTCACAGGTTACTGAGAGACATCCTCTCATACAGCTCTGATGGACCTTTTACACATCTGAAAAATGAACAGCATCAGAACCACTAGATCCAAGGAATGAAATTTAGCTTGTGACATAAATAAGACATGTTAGTGAGACAGATATGTCTCTCACAGGATCAGCATGCTCTGGAACAGGGTCACCATCCATATGAAGCAGAGTCCATCCCTAACCCTATGTAAGCATAACCTTGATCAATAGACAGGAAATCGGCAATTCATTGCAGACCTGGCCCCCATATCTCTGATAGACAAAGATGGATAGCAATACCCAAACTAACAACTCTCCTCTGCCTCATAACCTCTAGAAATTTCCTAATATAACCTCTAGAAATTTTCTAACATATCCCTTTCTAATAAATGCCCATGATGCATAGGGACACAATGGGGTTGGATTGCATAGTTAGACTTATAAAGGCCCTGGTGGTCATTATTCTAGTATATACCTATGAACCCAACCTAATTTATCTGATAAACTGCTAGATAAGTCTACCTTAGGAAAATAGAATGCCTCCATTGAAGTGACATTTATTAATGAATACAATTTTGCCAAATGCGCAGCATCACTCACTTTTCCATTTGACAAATGTTTAGCATGGAATGCTAGCAGCTTAAAGTTTGAATTGTAAGGATACAGTGCTTTGGTCCTGACTAGTTCCAAATGCAGGTAATCTTTTTTCTCAACAATAGCTTCCTCTCAAGTAATCTAAATTACATGAACAAATTTTCAAATCCCCAAATTTAGTTATCTATTATAGTAACAAATGTAGTCATCATTTAGGCTATGTTTTCAAGTAACTCTGTGAACTGTTTTGCAACCTACCTTACCATCTTGTCTGATATTTTTGTTTTCAGTAATTTGCATTGAAAAAAAGGAAAACTGTAAAGAAAAAATGAAAGGATGGGAAAAGTGCTTCTTGGACTGTTAACTTCAAAAATTGATCTGTGGACGTGGAAATTATATCAAAATGATGGTCAATAACCAACAAAAGACAGCAAACCACTACAGGATTGAGGACACCAAGTTATTGAGCATTTGTATTCAGAGGAATATTAACTTCTTCACATTAAAAACTTCCCTTACTAGGCCAGACATATGAAGAAAGTGAGGCAGGGGAAAAAGCTGTTAGTCATTAGGTCAGTGTGTTATGTCATTTCCTGAGTACTGACGGAATGGAAATGTAATCATTCAGCCAAGATGCAACATCACTGTTCAACAAATTCTGATAATATCGTTAGAATGTTAAGAAACAGGGATCAATTACATGGAATGCAATGGGCTGAACTTTTACTGAACAAAACTTCACTTTTGAGCATAGAATTCCTGAGAGATTTTGTGGATGATTTTAAAATTGACTCTTGGTTAGACATTCTGACACACTAAAAGAAGACAGCATCTGCAAAAAAGCTATGCTTTAAATCAGGATCAGTAAATGAGATGCGATTTCAAAAGTCTGCTCATGTAAAACAGCATATGGCTCTGGAAAGTTACTTCAGAAAAATCATTATTACTATTGCATCAATAGTGCCTTCATCACAATCATTGCTTCATTAAACAAGAGAAACATAACTGACAGGAATTGAAGAGCATTTATTTAGAAACTGTATGCTATTCAAAGCCTGTAGAAGAAACCTGTCTCTAAAAATATCATTAAATACTTACACCTGAATAACAGCTCATTATTTTTACTGTGTGCGTGTGTGTGTGTGTGTGTGTGTGTGTGTGTGTGTGTGTGTGTGTGTGTGTGTGTGTGTGTGTGTGTGTGTGAATCAAGATGACACTGGGGATGCAATAACATCAATTTCATATCAAGTTATTATTATCATTTTATTTATTTATTTGCATTTGAATTCACTAAACAGATTGGTGCACTGGTCCAAGGAACATTCTCAGGCACATACATAGCCATTATGATACCAGGCAAGGAATGATTTGCTTAAGTAAATGAAAGGGTAAGAGCATAAGAGACTGATAAATGTCATAGTTTATGGCCGGATAAGAAAACATAACATATTCTGAAAACTAAAGTATTTAAACTACCTTTTGAAAATAATGTAATTGAAAATATGTGGACAGCTACATTCTGTTTCTTAAAAAAATCAGGGAGTTTATATCACTTCCTCTATGTTTAGGAACAGCTGGCAAACTAAGACAGATTGGATTGTTAACCTGTAGATACTAAAGCATTCCACCACAATAGGGACTGCATACATCATAGGCAGATCAAGCATACCCATGATTGCAAAAACCTACCTAGAAGAATTAGAGAAATAGAATTCCATTTAAAATCATCTTTCATCAATTTTCTAATATCGCCGAAGGAAACATTAAGAGGTTGCACAGAGGAACCAAACTTACTAAGGCAAGAGAATTTCTGATCTACTGCACAGTTTCCATATATGACATATATACAGTAAAAAATTACATGAAAAATTATGCTTGTAGGTATAAAATTATCCCAGTTCAAAGAAAAATGACAGTGAGTTTTAATTAATCCAAGTGCAACTAACCCTGGGCAAGACCACAATCCAAATTGTAGCTTGCTACAGATCGCCCACCATGCCCCAGGATTCCCACTCCTCATTTCTTGATGCACTGGAAAATATTAGGGTACAACCTAACACCCTAATAATGGGCGATTTCAACTACCCCACCATTAACTAGGAAAACTACTCATGTACCAAGTCTTGTGCTCAACGTTTTCTGGAATTCATAAATTCCAATGCCTTGGATCAACTTATCCCCACCCCCACCAGGGGCAGCAATATCCTAGACCTGGTCATTACCAATATGGGCAACCGGTGTTTCACACCAGAGGTCAATTCCTTGTTGGTCAGATCCGACCACAAGCTAATCACCCCAGACATCCACATCCCACCCCTACCCCCATTAGGGAAACCACCGTAAAAAATTTCTCCAAAGCCAACTTCACGCTTCTTAAGACAAAATGACAAACGTCACGACACCCATACTGATGGACAATAGAGGTACGATTGCTGAATCCTATTAAAATGCACTTTATAAGCACTTACACGAGTGCATGGACCGTGCAATCCCTAACAGAACCAATATGCTATCCTCCAAAAAAAGGAAGCCAATCTGGTGGTCCCCTGCCATAAACAGACTTTACAACAGAAGAAAGAAACTGTTGTAAAAAAGAGTAAAATCCCATGATTGGAGGAACTCCCTGGTCAGCCTCAGTAAGAAGCTGAGATCCCTCATAAAATCCTCCAAAGCTAGTTACAAAAACAAAATCACCACTGATTCTAAAGACAACCACAAAGCATTCTATAGCTATGCCAAGAATCTCAATGGCAACACTCAGATCTGCTCTGAGTTACAGCACAATTGCACTAAATATACAGAACCAACTGATATTGCCAACATCCTGGCAGATAGGTTCAGTGCTAACTTTACCCCCCTCTCATCTCCTAAAGGGCCCATCTCTATACCGGAAGAATGCAAAGTTCCTGTAATCACGGCTGCACAGGTAAAAAGCACACTTCCCCAAAGGCAAGAACACAGCATCCGTAGGACCTGACAACATCCCAGGCTGCGTTCTACATGAACTACAGAACGAACTGGCACCCCACCTAAGTATCATGTTCAATCATAGCCTCACCTCAGGCTTTGTACCCACTGAATGGTGGACAGCAACGATTATCCCACTCCACAAAGGGGTAGACCACCATGGACCCCTGGAACTACCACCCCATTAGCCTGACAAGCCTGGTCTGCAAGGCTATGGAACATATCATCATGGAACTTATAAACAATGACATTGGTAATCTCCAAACTCTGGACCCTACCCAGTTCGGGTTTGTAAAAGGCAGATCATATCTCCTAAACCTGATAGACTTCTTTGAAGTAGTCACCAAAGCCGTAGATGAGGGTAAGGTGGTTCACACAGCCTATCTAGATCTCGCCAAGGCTTTTGACACCATCCCCCCACTCTGGAATTATAGATAAACTCACTAAATTACATATAAATCCCTATGTCACAAGATGGGTTGCCAACTGGCTCACTGACAGAACCCAGAACCCACACTGTGAAAGCAGCAGACTCTAAATCCAACTTCAGACCATTGACAAGTGAAGTATCACAGGGTTCAGTCCTGGGTCCTCTCCTGTTTGGTATCTACTTCTCTGAAGTACAGGCTAACACAGAAGGCCTTTGGCTAACAAAGTTCGCAGATGACTGCAAACTAGGAGCCATAATCAAAACTCCTAATGATGTGGACATCCTACAAAAGGGCCTCACTGAGTCAGATGCCTGGTGTCAAAGCCATGGCCTCAAGCTTAATGCCAAAAAGTGCATTGTCATCCCTTTTGGTAAAAACTCTGTACCCATGAACTACCACATAGGTGGTAGTCTACTTAACACCAAAAGTGTTATAAGAGACCTTGGGACAGAGGTGGACAGTAGTCTCTCCTTTGATAATCACATCACTACAATAGTCAGGAAATCCTTCTTCATGGCACACCTCATCACAAAAGGTTTCTCATCCAGGAAAAAAGAGGTCATTGTTCCCACTACTTGTCATTCATTAGACCCATTATAGAGTACAACGCCCCTTTTGGTATGTACCTCACAAGACATCTACAACAATTGGAAAGGCCGCAGAAATACCTCAGAAAGAGGATTACTGGCATCAGACAGATGCCCTACACAGACCGTCTCAAAAAACTACAGCTTTATTCCGTCACATATTGCCTACTCAGAGGCGATCTCTGCCTAACATACAAAGCTATGTTAAACCCAGAGCTGTTGGACATGCTACACCTAAAGAAATCCCAATCCCTCCAAGCTACACGCTCTAGGGACCTAAACCTTGTCACCACAATAAACAGAACATGCTGGAGGGATAGATTCCTGTCCCAGAGACTTCCCATACTCTGGAACAAGCTACCTATCTATATCAAACAAAGCTGCTCATTAGCACTCTTCAAGAAAAATCTTGATGATTGGATGGGAAATAGGAAATTCACCCCGGGGATCACTTCTGTGGCTCTGCTCAACAGGGGCACAGGAAAATAATTTTCTTGGGTGACGAAAACCAGGGTACCGTTTGGCTAGGCTTATATAGGCCCTAGAACCAATAGCCTAGTACCTACCTATAAACCTATGAATTAAATCTCCTTCTTTATTATAATAAAAATCATTGGCTTCATATAGCAAGGGATGTGGGTCCTGAAAGCAGACTAAGTGACCAGAAAAATTAACTCTGTACTGAAGAAATGAAAATGAGAACCAGACACATAATAAGAAGCAGAAATTCTAATTTATTTATTTATTATTTAACATTTGTTAACCAGGTTGGTCCAGTTGGGCACAGGCCAATTTTCAGTGGAGACCCGAGGAGAAAAGCTCCAGAGAATAATGTACAAAAATTATTCAGCTTTACAACTGACAATTGATTAATAATAGAAATAGGTGCAATTTTCACAGGCTTGAGTAATAATACTAATGTTTCTATACACACAAAGTTGTGGAATAGATAAGCAGAGAAAAGTAACAAGTTATGATAAAACTTGTAGTAGAGTTGATACACAATTTACAATATATACATAGTTGCTTTGTAATAACTAATAAGATTGACAGATTAAGTGTAGAGAGTGGTAGGTCCACTAAATGTGGTCCTGACAGGGGCATATCCATGACTTAGAGAGAGAACTTCTTAATTCTTGTTTAAAGCTGTTTGTTTGGTATGCTATGTAGGATGAAAGGGAGTGTGTTCTAGATGAGAGACACAGATGATTTATATAAAAGTTTGTCAATAGTTACGTTTGGTATGTATGTTTGTAGAAAGAGTTTGTCAGTAGTTCGGGTCAACATGGTTAAATTGCCCATTTGCAAGAGAAATCTTTCTTCTGATCCAGACAAATCAAAAACAAATAAGTAAATAAACAACTAGTTATCTTCTTCTTCTTTTCCCAGTTAGGGGTCGCCAGGTGGATCACCTGTCCGCTCATGATTGGCAGTGGAGTTTTACGGTGTTGAGTTGCCAGCCCGGCACCCAACCTTCCACAGAAGGCACACACATGCATGCACTTACACCTAGGGCCAATTTAGAGTGTCCAATCCACTTACAGCATGTCTTTGTGATGTGGGAGGAAACCGGAGCACCCGGAGGAAACCCACATGACCACAGGGAGGACATGCAGACTCCACACAGAAGGCACCCCAGCCGAGGATCTAACTGGAGATCCTCTTGCTGTGAGGTAGCAATGCTAACCGTTGCACCACCGCAGCCACCGTAAACAACTAGTT
This sequence comes from Protopterus annectens, assembly GCF_019279795.1. Taxonomy (NCBI): domain Eukaryota; kingdom Metazoa; phylum Chordata; order Ceratodontiformes; family Protopteridae; genus Protopterus; species Protopterus annectens. The sequence continues at coordinate 973,335,823 of NC_056745.1, read as the reverse complement.
ATCCAAATTAAATAAATCAATAAATACAAAGTTGGAGAGAAAGGGTTGGGGTAATAGCTTACATATCTATCAATCTGAGGCTATTATTATTTGAGTTATGACTAGGAAATGTAACACTGAAGCCTACTATGTTTAGGACAGCTGACTAAATGGAGCCTCCTGAATTAATCTATTTAATAATCTCCAAAAGTAGTTATCGTCTGAGTATGTCTCACCCCTATAAAATAATCAGTGAAGTTCCTTTCATTTGGTTAACACCAGTGAAATGAACACTGAAGGAATGACCAGTGATTAAGCCAATTGTATGTCGTATCATAAAAAGCTGCCAAAGAAACCATACAAGTTGTACTGCATTACTATACTGCATTAGTTAGTTCATTATTAATGAAATAAATTAATAGATTAATAAAAATAAAGGTCTGTTTCAGAAACTGGATGAAAAAACAAACAAGAAAAATGTTCAAAGCTTCAAAGATATGTCCGCACTATTTAGTACAGCAAAATAAAGTTATACAGACTGTGATTCTCTTGGGGCACATCGATTTGGAATTGATGCGAATATGTTTGAGTAGTGTGACAGTCATTCGATACTTTACATATGGTGACAAGTTTCTAGGATGGAGACAATGAAATAATGATAATACAAAGATAAATGGCTTCAGCATATAGAAAACAAATCAACTTTAATAATAACTTTCAAAAGCAGAAATGAAAACATTCATTTATTCATTCATTCTTTCTTTGATTACCTGATTAGTCCAGAGGGTGCAGGAGCCTACTATAACATTTAATGGGAGAAAATAATTCTGAACAGAGTACCAGCCCACTTCCCCAAACATGGCACACATTCTTGCAATGAAGAGGAATACCAATTCACTTACAACATTCCTTTAGAAGGTGTTATACAATGCAGAATACTAAAGTATATAGACTAAACATACCAGGCAGGAAATGGATGGCAAGGAAAAAGGCCGATCCTACCTGCAAGAAGCAAAGTAGCTTTGTGGTAAAATCCATTCCAAGTGTAAATTCCATGAACATAAGCCACTGTCATGGGGATAAGGGATGAACCAGTGAGAGCATTAATTGGTTAAAGGTATATAAGAGATGACAGAGACAAAATGGACACATTTATTTTACAAGGATAAACACCAATATTTTCAGCATAAGACCACAGACCACATGTTTTTGAAAATGCAGTTGCACAAAATACACAAAGTAGTATAGCAAGTTATAAATATGGCAAGAACTTGCCCTACCACTTGATCTGTGAGCAGGTCCACAGCTGTAAGTGTAACATTCAGGAACATCATTTATGTGCTCTTTCATATTACCATTTTTAAAATCTGGAGCTCTTATACTTGGGTTGCACGTTACCAGGCATGAGCCTTCTGTATCATGGATTTTCAAGACCCTACCTCACCTTCACCCTCAAACAGGGAGTTGCACATGCATGGAAATACATCAGCTCACAAGATAATGCAATTATAATGTGATGTTTACATACAATGAAGCCATTGCTATGGAATAGGAGGAGCTACAAAGTAGCAGAAGTCTACCAACTGCACAGAGTTATGGTTAAAACCTATAAATCTTCTTAATCTTACTTTGAGCAGCCTTTTACTGTGGGTAGGTATGTCTGAGGAAAAAGAAAAAAAAGTGTCCCAAAGGCAATGTGGATGAATGGAAGAAAACAGGAGCACTTCAGAGCAAGGCACTCACAAAACTATAGAAAAGTTTTCTCCCTTGCTTCCTGCATAGCAGAATGCCCTGTCACTGCCCTGTCAAACAGCCTATTGGTTTTCTGGTGATAACACATAATGCAGTTGATGATTCAAATTGACAGGGTTTATTTAAATTATTACAGTCTTCTTTCTATGGAAAAAAGAAATAAAGAGTTAATGCTTCTGCCCTTTACATGAACTTTGTAGATGGAGCTGACAGTGAATTTCTAAGGCAATGGAGCATCCATAAGGAAAACAGGCAAATTAATGGACTGGTCAATTAAAAGCTTAGAATTTATTAGGATTTTTGAAGATAATCACATTTAATCTACAGAAAGCAAGTTATAGTCATTGGTTTGTAAGAAGCTGGAGCTCCATGGTATACCAACATGGTATAACAAAAACACCAAAAGATCACAAACACAGTTTTCAGGGCACAAACTTTAAGGCTATAGAATTAGTCAATTTGAAGTTCACAAGTTCAATTTGGATTCATAACTAGTGTCAAGAGATGGTATTCCTGAATCATTTAAATCAATATATGCTATATCAGTTACTTCTGGAACATCAATGGTTAAAATGATTTATGTTGCAGAGTTGTTGCCTCACAGCAAGAGGTTCTCCCGTTCGATTATCGGCTGGAGTGCAGGGAGTGCCTTCTGTGTGGAGTCTGCATGTCCTCCCTGCAGTTGGGTGGGCATTCGAAAGACATGCGTAAATTTGCGTGCCTTCGTTGAAGGTTGAACGTTGAGCTGGCACCTCGGCATTCGTGAAAATCTACTGCCAGTCATTAGCGGACCAGAGTTCTGCTGTGGCGACCCCTAACCGGGAAAAGCCGAAAGACAACAACAACTCTCCTGTCAACCAAAACAACATTAGTAGTTAAACCAAATAATCCTGCATCAAACTTCTTCCTACAGCAAGATCACCATGAAATAAAAGAGGCTGAACCATGCACTTTGGTGATGCAGTAAGAGTTTCCTGTAGGAAAACAATGCCTAACAGAGACCATATAATGCTGGAGGTTTCCAGCCAGAGCAGGAGGAGGAAATGAATAGTCTGCCACATGAGAAAAAACATTTCAGTTATACTGAAAACCTCATAGCAATGAGATTTTCCTGTGGAAACAAGGTGCCTGAAGAGAAACTAGAGAAGCAGTCACTAATCTAAGAAAATGCTGTCACCTTGTGCCAGCAGTTGAGCTCCCATTCCTTTGATCAGAAATATGTCTTGAGAAGTTAAGGTTCCATATGGCAGCAAGAATAACCTTTGACCTCTCTATATGGATCACTGTACTAGATGTTATGGATGAGGAGGAACAGCTGAAATTAATAAAATAATTTCTTTATCATTCTAACAAGAATGTACCTAACAACTACTTTCTCTTCAGTTTTAAAGGGAGAAGTTCTTGGATAGCACTACATTCTGTAATATGAACTTCAAGTGAACCTCCAATGTGCCCCATATCCATAACCATGGTTTACTATGACTTACGCAAATGGCAGTAAGTCAAACGGTCGATGTCCAAAAATCACGGTTACCAAGGGACAGGAAACCAAACCAAAAGTGGTCAATCACGATTAGTCAAGTTGTATAGTGAACTCGACCTTTCGGCAAGTGATGTGCCAAGACTGTGGAGGGAGGTCGCACTTCAGTGAGGAACAGGGAAGTAGCCCATTTCCTCACTGTAGTACGATCTCGGAGTTGGTATATTTAATGTGCAGGGGGTGTGGGGGGCACAGCCCACCACATGGTAGGTGCAGGGGGGCATACCCCCCCGCTAAATAGTAGAGCTAAGCTGAGTAAGATGGGAATGTTGAAAACGTTGTATACACATTTTCGTGTTTCCCATTTTCGACATTCTAGTCTTTCCCTGTTGTCAAAGTCAACCTTATTTCCCGGTGTTATAACTGTTCGACCCGACCCCTTTCAAACATACCATAGTAAACCCACAAGGATGAATACATACAGTTTGAATGAAGTTGAAACTCCGGTAAGGGGCTTAAGCTATGTCAATGTATATAAAAGAATGCTGGATTCTCCTACTTTATAGATCACCATCAAGGAAATGTACATGCTAGTCGTCCAAACATATTCCCAACCTGGTTTTGTTCAGACTGGGTTGAAGTTATTCCCCAACTGAACTAGTCCTGCTGATATATACTCAAATGATTGTCCCATTTCACTAATTCTTGTTACATCGAGACTAATATTGCTATTTGCTTCAAAATACTTAATTTTGTTCACAGGCATATTCCATCTCTAAGGTGTCCTTTCTTCATATATACATTTCATGTGTTTATTTTTTCATTCAGTCACATGGCTTTTGTTAATATACAGTCGGATTCTTTACACTAATGCAGTGCAAAGCATATTCCTTTTTTTTCTATTGTGGTTTCACAAAGACAAACAGGAAATTATTTTATCTTACACCTCTAGTGATAAAACAACCTTCTTTTCACTAAACAATGAATGTCAGAATGTCAGATGAAGGGTAATTGTTTTTTAATGAAATTACACTTAATTCATGAGTTCTCTGCTGCTTTTTCCATTCATTTAATTTCTGCTTCAGACAATTCTCTTACTTATCTTTTTAATGTGTGATATTCATACTACAGTGAAATGACAAAAGTGCATATATTCAAAAATTCATACTTTCTGGACATCATATTTAATAGTACTGAAATCATGAACGGTTCTTTCCATAGCATCTGGGTATTTTTTATTGTAAACGTCTCAATACAGTAATACAGTTCACGAAAAAAATATCACATTAAAGTGAGAACTAATCTTAATGACAGCATTTCCCTGTGAAAATCTCACCAATGAAATGAATGAGATCAATTTTCTTTCATAATCCAGCCAGCTTGACAGGTGGGTGCTTACTTTCTCCATCTACGTCAGTTGTTACAAATCTTAACATCCAAGAATTAGTCCATAGGTTTCTTGAAGGTATTTTATGTCAGTATATATTTTTGAATAGCAGTGAACATTTCTTAAAAGGCATACTATAGATGTTTCCGTCTGGTCATTGTCAATAAATTAATGCTGACTATATATTCTGAAAGTATATCTCTACATCTAGTGTATCATATCATTGTAGCTAATATTAATTTTCAGTCCCATCAGCCTCCATTTCTGTTTTCCAGTAACTGCACTCCTTGAAAGTTTCAGATGATCTATAATCCATGAACTCCTCTGGCAGCAAGTTTCATCTGTCGATCATCATCATGGATAATTTTTTTTTTCCCTCAAATTGGAGGTGCTAGCCCCAGTGAGAAAGTCTTGCTTCTCTTCCACTTCCTTGTGTTTTTTTTTTCCTCAGGTCAGCAGGTCAGCTTATTGAAACTGACCCCTTCTTAGGTGAAAAAGTATATATGAAAAGTAAATATATAAATATAAGTAAATATATATTATAGTAAATATAAAAGTATATACTATCAAGCTTCTCTTTCTACTCGTCTTCCATTCACCTTAAAATTCTTGTGATTTTCTTTGGCTGACTAGCTTATTTTCTTTTTCTTGAAATAGTGAGAAAACTGTACATAATATTAGAACTATAGTCTGATCATTGCTAGGTTAATTGGTAAGACTACCCCTGTACTTTCTGAATAAGACCCTCTTTTGATGCATCTCAAAAACTTGTATGATTTCACCACAAACTTCTCAGCATCACCCTCATGATTTGTTTTTGCAGAGACTAAGACTGCATGGTGGTACCTCATTTATTACCCACCCAACAAATATGCTGTTTTGAGGTTCCCGGGCACTAGATACAGGACCTGGAACTAAATGCAATTAAAACTCAGTTACCACTTCTCATCTATCTGTGTTAATATATCAACACCCTCTATATGCCATTTGCTCTAAATAATGTTGCACGCCAAATTTAAGCATCATCCATGAACAGGCTGATTATCTTTTTTTCAGTGTCTTTGATGGTATCTGACATGAGCACTTAAAACAATACCTGGCTGGAAGGACAATCTCAAATATGCCCATCCCAAATGTGAAGATAGGTGAAGGCTGCCAGCCTAGCCAGATATAATTTTGTAGATAATTCTGCCATTTATAAATATTAATATAAGCCACAGGCTTGTTCTCTTAAATGGGAAGAAATGGTGTTAAATGTGGAACTGCAAAAATATAACAACAATGCACTCTGCTGTAGGAAAGCTAATAAGTCATACATTGTGTAATTGCTTGATGTCAAAACTCAGAGCCGAGAAATCTAAATGAAGGAATTCTTCCTATTGTGTTGAGGCCAGAGATAATGGCTAGAATTTACATGTATAATTTTTTTATTGCTCTGGCTTCATGACCAGCTGCAAGATCAAAAGGGCTATTAACCTCTGAGTTTCTGTTAGCCTGGAAACAGAAAATTGTTAAGAATGATGTGATGTGAAGCAGCACTGTGTTATCAATTTAAATAGAAAGAATCAGAGAGCATTTTGAATTTGTCTTGAGAACATCCAACTCACCAGCACTGCCTATGCTCTATATGTGATTTCATTTTAGAACTGTGTTTTCTCTTAGATATAGCTAGGAAATAGGAATATTAGATTTGTTTTTTTCTGTATTGATGTCAGAATTTTTCTCCTGTATTATTTTAAGTATTTCTCTGCAATCTCTGAACTCTTGACTAGCACTGTGTTGTAAGAAATATTGTCTTGTGTCTTTATTATTTATTATTAAATATTTTTAAATCTTTCAACTGTGGTTGTTTTGTGTAGAGATAAGTTAAGCACTAGAGTACATTGCATGTATATAGTGATATTGTCCAAGCCACCCCAAAAAAGTCTTGCTGTTCAGTCACACTTACCATTTGGATAATAATATTGCACAGTAATAATTGGACACCCTTTAGTAAGGGCCTTTTTAATAGCTGATAAATATTAGTGGGTGGTGGCAGCTGGTACTATCTTTTAGACTCGGCAGAAAGGGGGCACAGCTGGAGAATCTGTGCCAGCCTTCCCCAGGAGTGTCTGTGTGTTTATATATAACTCATATCTCAAAATGTGTGTGTGTGTGTGTGTGTGTGTGTGTGTGTGTGTGTGTGTGTGTGTGTGTGTGTGTGTGTGTGTGTGTGTGTCAGCTACTTGGGCAGGGACACAAAGCACTGGTTGGACAGAGAGGGTGCTGGAGGTTTTAGCTTGCCCACTAGGTGAGATCTGGACCCTAAAGCTGTGCCAGTGGGGAGTCTTATTGGGAATATGGAGAGAAAGGGAGAAACCAGCCCCAGACTGACTGTGATCTCTGTGTGCTCATAAGGGAAATTGCACTTTACTGTGTGTGTATTTGTTATTCTCCCCTATGTGGATGCCCCTCACTGGTGTTAGTGGTGAGGATTGAGAACCCTTGATTGCTGGGCCAGTGCACGGGCATCACACCTAACATCCTAACTGCCTATCTTTTGGAGAATCATTCCTATTTTCTGGCCTGATTTACCCCTGAAAATTAAATTCCTATTTTTGGAAGTATGTCCCTATTTTCAGGCTTGATTTACTCCTTCATACAATTTTCTGCATTCCTCATCACACATGATTTTTGAAGCTGTCTGGTATGCATAAAACCATACTACATAGCCAACATACTAATGGCACCAATAATTTATTGAAAGAGGACACACATTTGATATCACTCTTTTCCAGAAGCAAAAACATAAATATCCTTCTGTAGTAAACCTTTCCAATATAGTTCGATAAAGTACACCAATTTCATACTGTCTCTTTGATAATGTACTTATTATCTTTTTGTTACTCTTTGTTTTTTAAACATTTTTTGAGTAGTATCTCACATTTCTACTGGAAGCAGGAAAAGTTATCAGCTATTTGGTATTCAGACTTTATGCTGACTAGACGTGCAGATTTTTGGCCTGATGTACCCACTTTTCAAAAGCCTTTGTTCCTATTTTCAGTGTCTGCAGGTTGAGAGATATGCTCCATCCACTCAATCCATATTGTGTTGCCTTCTTTGAGGTTGCATGGGACTTCTGAATATTGTTTACTGGCTAGCCTTGCAGTGATCTACAGACTGATTGCCTAGTACTTTTGCTATGAACCTACAACCTTAGCAGTAACCCCTGCAATACCTTCCGGACCAACTCTCTGCTGCCAATGCCTCTCTCTCTCTCTCTTAACATATACTTCTTTCCATTTAGTCACAGCTTAATCAATTTCGCTATCTTCTCCTGTACCTTCCAAGTTGAGTAGTTAACTGTTTGTGGCAGACAGAGTGAAACACTTTTGTAAAAGCTGAAGTACCTTGCATGCACTACTAGGTTTCCCATTCCCAGTCCCTGTATCACACAGTTATAGAAGTGTCCAATGGTTGTATTAGTGAGATCTTATAACTATGACCGCATGCTATGTTTCATCCTGAACGCTGTTCATTCTTGGAATTCTACCAGTTTTTGCCTCAATTTGCCCAATGTCATTATGTACTAGGTATGGCTAACAGGATTACATGTAACTGACTCTGTGCTTGTTCCTGCCTTAAACAGGAGAACCATTTCTAACCCTATAAATCTTCTGGCTCCTGTCCAGTGCTAAAGCATCAACTAAAAATTTCTGTGAGAATAGTTAAGAGCATTTGTGTCAGATTCTTCAGAACTGTAGGAGTATGCCTTAGGGGCCTTACACCTTTTTTTTCATTCAGAATGACTAATAGACCTTTTATTGTCTGCCTGTTTATCCTGCTGTCTGTTATTGCTTTGCACCCCCACCCACTCTCCTACCATTCTATTCTGGCTAATATTAATTTTTTTTTGAATACATAGTCAAATAATTTGATCTGATGTTGTCATTTTCATTCATTTCCCAACTACTGGGCTCAGATCTGACCATGAGATCTGACTCAGGCGCTTTTTACAGCTCATGGAACACTGAAAGCTCTCAACCTCCATTCCTACCCATAAGGCACTACTCCCCTACCATTCCTGAGATCTCATTTGCTGTCTTCACAAAAGGATGTGGTTGTAGTTAGCTCTCGAGCTTTGTTGTCATTGTGAGTAGAAAAAGCAGATTTAGTATATTTTTTTCTTTTATCTTCATTCTTTAATAGCCATCACTTACTTTTTCTACACTTTCTATTGTAAGTTTATTACCATCGTTGGCATTTTCTTGCTTTTTTTTTTCATGTCATACTCTAGCGGTAGTCTTGGTAACCATCAATGGTAACTTTCTACTTTATCATTTCCTTATTTATAAAAAAAAAAAGCTTTCCCTTTCTCTTTGTGTATAGCTTATGCAATGGCTGAAAAACTGTCAGGATTTAAAAAATGCAAGGCCTGTGGCCACAAGATACTGTTGCCAGATGCTCATGATTCTCCCATTGTCTAGGCCCAACTTATTTGAATGTCTTGTGATATATGTATGGTCTTTAATCCACAAGCCTTGGTGAATAGGAAAAATAGCCTTGTTTTAAAAGGTTTGCTTCTTTCCACTTCTTCTCAGACAGTACCTGGGTTTCCAATCCCCCAAGAAAACTGGCAAAAAAGAGGCAAAGAAGCATCCTTCGGACCCTTCTGGATCTTCTGCTCTGACCTCAGCTACTGGTGCAGAACCACCTCAAAAACTAGCTAAACTATCTGATCCGACTTCATCAGAATTGAAGGTAAAGCATGTGCATGCTTCAGCGACCTTTACATTTTGATCAGTGAATTATTTGGTACACTTTACTAGACTTCAGGGGTATTTGATTAAACAACTCCGCAAATCCCTCTCAGGGGCCATTACTTCTGAGGCAGAAGGTTCTATTGCTTCACAGTGAGATACCCTACAGTCAGATTCATCCATGAGGCTCATTTCACATGCAGCTGAAGATACTTCAATGGCAGCAGGTTCCAGGATTTCCATTAGGATGCATGCCTGGTTGCACCTATATGATTTTGCAGAGCCCTTCAAGTCTTCTTTCAATGCTTCTTTTGACGGAAGTTCACTATTTGGCCCCAAGGTTAAAGACACACTATCCAGGTATGAACAGGAATGTAAAACCCAGTCTGCTGTGGGCGTACATTTTTTTACCTCAAAGGACCTTTTCCAGGAATCAATGGCGTGGTTGAAAAATGTGGTTCAAAAAGTCCCAGGGTCCCTACTAAGATCCATGTGGAGATAGTTCCCCCAGAGGCAGAGGAAGAAGTCTAATGGAAGATGCCATCCACGTGGCAGAAGTGACCCACAGAGCCAAGGATCTAGAAATACCTTCTGTGACAGATCTTACCAGTACTCCTGAAGGGCTTGATTTTCCACCTCAGGAAGCAGTCGATGGTCATTTATCCCTGCACAAGAGAGCCTGGCTACAGATTACAAAAGATTGATGGGTGCAGAGGATTATTTCAGGAGGTTATATAATTCCCTTTTACCTTCTCCTCCCTGTACAGTAAACAAACTTCCCTATGTTCCACCCACTTAGAGGAAAGCAGAAGCAGCACTAGAAATAAAAAGGCTGCTAGAAAAAAAAGAGCCATACAAGAGGTCTCTCCAGACCAGAAATAGTTCGGGACTTGCACAAGTTTTTTTATTGCCAAAGAGAACAGGGGACTGGAGACCAATTTTTGATCTCAAAAATCTGAACAAGTTAGTTCAGCACACAAAGTTCCAAATGGTCACGGTTCAGTCCATTCTGTAATTTCTGCACCAGGATGACTGGATGTGCTCAAGAGATCTTCAGAACATGTATTATCACATCAAAATACTTAAGCTTCTGGCCAGGAGTCAGTCGTTACCAGTTCAGAGCTCTGTCCTTTGGTCTCATCACAGTCCCCAGGCTGTTCACCAAGTGCATGATAGTGGTAGCAGCTTACTTGAGACTGAAAGGATTCTGGGTGTTTCCTTATTTGGATGACTGGCTTCTAACCAGTACAACCAGGCATCAATTGATGAAAGCAAAGATCGTGTGCTCCAGTTATGCTCTCAACTAGGAATTACAATCACTCACAACAAATCTCAGTTATCACCAACTCAGACATTGCAGTTCATAGGGGCTTTGTTCAACACATCTTCCTTGACAGCCTCTCTTCCTCTTCCAAGGGTTCAAACAATATGATTCCAGGTCAAAAAGAATATTCAAAATTCTTCTGTCTCAGCCTGAATGATCCTTCAAGCACTGGGGTCAATGTCTGCTGCCATGGTACTAGTTCTGTTAGAGATATCACATGAGAATCCTTCAGTGGACACTAGCAACGCAGTGGTCAATTCTCCACCAGTCTTTATCCACCCAGGTAAAGATAACTCAGGGATGCAAAAATTACCTTGTTTGGTGGATTTACTCATCTCAAGTTCTTCAGGGTTGCCTTTCCTCAACTTAAGGCCATAGTGACCATAGACGGTTCCCAGATCAGGTGGAGGGTCACTTCTTGGGATAGATAGTCCAAGCCACATGGTCTCCCGATGAGGCCAATGTGCATATCAGTGTCCTATAAATGAGAGCTGTCTTCTTAGCATTACAGGCCTTTTCAAGACACTCTTCCCTTTGGGACCATTGCGATTCAGACAGACAACATGTCAGTGGTCTGATGCATTAACAAGAGAGGAGGAATCAAATCTTATCCCCTTTGTCAAGAAGCATTGAGAGTTTGGCAATGGGCAATCTCATCCAATCAATTTCTGATAGCAATGCACATCAATGGGAAATCCAGCATGATAGCAGTGAAGCTGAGCAGGTCCATTCTAATTCCTGATGAGTGGTCTCTCAACATGAAAGTGGTGGAAAAGATTTTCCATTCATGGGGCTTACCTTGCTGCAATCTTTTTGGATCCCCCCTCAGCAACAAGTGCAACTGGTTCTTTGCCTTGATTTCCCCACAAGGGGAGTCACCAAGAGATGCCTTTCTCCATGAATGGCCCCCCAGTCTCCTCTATGCTGTTCCCCCAGTACCTCTAATCCACAAATTTCTTTAGAAAGCATCACATTTCGAGAGCATAGTCATCCTCATTGCCCCTTTTTGGCCACATCAGATATGGTTTCAGTTTCTTTGACCTCATCTCCTTTGCCAACCTTGGATTTTGAAGCCAACTCCAGATCTCCTGTCTCACCTGACAGACTCTGTACACCCAGACATTCTAGGCCTAAAGTTCACTGCATGGTTTTTCCAATTCCACTGATAGCTAGACAGCACAGACTTCCTATTCAGTCCATCACATTCTCTTATTTTTCTCACAAATCTTCCACTAGAAAACTTTGCAAAAGCAAATGGAAAAGGTTTGTTTTTTGGGCACAGCAAAAAGATATAGACCCTTTTTCTGTACCAGTTCCAAAAGTTCTGGAGTTCTTAGTTACAATTTTTAAATAGGGAGCTTGTTCCTCAACTGTTAAGGTACAACTAGCTGCCATTTCTAATTTTCACACAGGACTCAATAACTCATCTTTAGCCTCTTCTAGACTTTCTAATGCTTTTATAGGAGGTACCTTTCTTCTCAGACCTCCTTTTAAAGATCCCATTCCTCTCTGGGATTTGAGTTTTGTGTTATAATCCTTGACCCAATCCCCTGTTGAACTATTGGCCAAGTGTGAACTAAAATGTTTAACCTGGAAAACTGTCTTTTTAGTGGCCATTACCTCTGCTAGAAGAGTCTCAGAACTTTAAGCCTATCTTCTAAGTCTCCTTATCTTTTTTTTTCATAAGGATACCTTACGAACTAACCCATCCTTCCTTCCTAAGGTGGTGTCAGAATCCAGTATCAATCAAACTATCAATCTTCTAGTCTTCTTTCCAAATGTCTCAAACAAAGGTGATTACATGCTGCTCCTTTAGATGTACGCAGACAGTTACATTTTTATCTTCATAGGATAAAAGCTTTCAGGAAATCAGATCAATTATTTGTCTAATTTTAGGACTCAAAACTAGACAAACCAGTTGCCAAAGTGACCTTAGCCAAATGGTTAACAGATTGTATTTCTTTTGTTTACAACAAATTGGGTTTGTCCTTGCCAAAACCTCTAAAAGCTCATTCCACAAGGTCTATGACAACTTATTCAGTATTTCTATCCAGATCTTCCTTGGATGATACATGTGCAGCTGCAACTTGAGCTAGCTATCATACCTTAATTGCTCATTACAAATTAGATCTGGTCTACAGGGGAAGAGCAGCCTTCGGCTCAGTGGAGATCAGGAACATCCTTCCTTATAGTCATCCTGGGATTGAGGTAGCTGTGGACTCTGTAGCAACTGTTGAGGAATGAATCAAAATGGCAACGTTACATAAAGAAATGATGTACTTACCATTCTATCTGTGTTGTCCTTTTTCATTCTTTCTCAACTTCTTTCCCTGCTACCCCTTACCAATTAACTTCTGGAAGAATCAGAATGTGCTAAAGGAACCAATGTTCCTTTGTTTGAGCCTCCATGGCATAAATACATTTCTTTTATTCACTGAAGTCGGCAAACAAGATCTGAGGTATATTAGGTGTCTAATCCATTATAGGTAGGAGAGGAGCTCAAGAGCTTTCAGTGTTCTGTGAGTTATAAAAAGTGGCAGAGTCAGATCTGAGGGTTGGATCTGACCCCAACTGTTGAGGAAGAATGAAAATGGACAACACAGATGGAATGTTATGTTAAGTACATCTACCTTATTAGTGTCCTGGCTGTCTTCTCTTTCATCCTTGTTTAGCCTATGGAGCTGCTGTACTTTTCTTCCTTTCTTCACTGAAATTGAGGATATCATTCTCTCCCCCACATTATAGGTTCATAGGTGGTTATGTCCCAAGAGACATTGTAAGCCTTGCCAAACTTACCCCAGATTTACCTAAATATTACTGATGTGTCACTACAGTTTTTTTTTTTTTGTTTTTTTTGCTGTGGCTTATTTATATTCTAAATTTGATTTAACTTCGTTTACTGTTTGGAATGCTCTCTTCCATGCTGATACACCTTTTTTTTACTACTCACATTTTTCTCTTTTTTGATTGTGTCTTTCGGCTTTTCCCGGTTTTCTCTTTCTTTTGCCATATTCTTATTTCCAAACTTAATTTCCATTGTAGTACTGCTTATCTTAACCAATACTAGAGTGGGCTTGTTCCTCATTTACCTCCCAGTTGCAATCAGCTCCTCCAATAGACCTCCATTCTTACTACAACCAGATATCCTTGTGTGCTCATTTTTCTACCTTATAACTATTTCTTCCACACTCAACTACTCCACACCATCTTGTCTACTGGTTGATGGTGGTCATAATTCCATTACTTTTGTCTCTCCTGCTATTAAAGTATAATCTCTAGGATCTTCATTTTTCTGATTCCTTCTAGCTCCATGGGATACAAGTCATTTTGGGTCTGGGATCTGACTTGTGTATTTTCATTTGCTGATTTGAATACTGCAATATTCAGATCTGCTCTACAGAGCTTCAGATCATATATAAACAAGACTTTCAACCTTCTGACCATACCCTGTATTATAGCTGTCCTTAACTGAGTTGGTGTTCAATTAACTGCACCAAACCACCAACATTTTTGCTTCTTCCTTCTAGTTTAGTATTCAATGTGCAGATTTATATTCCGGCACCTTATCTTCTTCTGTTCATCTTAATGACATTTTATTTACTATTCCACAGATTATTGTTTGCCTGCTTGATAGACAGCTATACCTTCAACACTTTTTCCTTCTTGTCATCCCTAAGAATATATCTCAGAAAAGACATATCCAAGTCCCATTTTCAGCCATGCTGTATCCCTAATTTTCAAGTACAACTGTTTGCAGCCAACCTATTTTTCCAATATAACTGGCATAGTATATTTATTTAGTTATTTATTTAGTTATTTATTTATTTATTTCACATTTGTTAACCGGGTTAGCCCAAATGAGTTTGCAACAAACCCATTTTCAGTGGTGACCTAAGGGGAAAAGCCCCGGCAAACATAAGTAAAAATAAAGTGACAATATACAAATATTAAATAACAATCACATTACAAAATGATTGTAAAAAAATAAAAGGTTATTAACTATTTGCATTGCATTGATGGCAAGCAACCCATTTTCAGTGGAGACCCAAGGGGAAAGAGCCCCAGAAAACATAAGCAGAGATAAACATACAGGACAAAAATTATTAAAAACAATATTGCAAATACGAAATTAATTAAAGAGAAAAACAAAAGAAAAAATTATGAACATTAAGGGTTACATTGATAGTAGTGGATTAAAATTTACTACACATGAGAGTAAAAACAAAAAGATAATCTGTTAAAAAGGACAATGTACAGACACTGATAGGAAAAGGCGGGGGGATAAGAGAATGGGAGAGGGCTATAGTAGTAGAGCTGAGGGTTTAGGTGATGAGTTTAAGCAGAAGTTACTAACAAAGAAAGAAAGTTAGGAGATGAACTGGTTATACAGTGGGACAGACTAAGACTATGTGTGCTTAATGCAATGGCATAATTTCAAGTTTAGTAGGTGGGATTTAAGCTCCTTTTTAAAACAGGGAAAGGAAAGTTTGGATCTAATATGGAGAGGGAGTTTGTTCTAATTTAGTGCGACAGAGTGTTTGTAAAGTAGTTTGCCAATACATATTATATATTATATACATATGTATACATTATTCTCCCACCTGTTCTGCGGGCTCTGACTATAGTCCCATCTTGATATCCTACCAGGTTTACAGATATTGCAAATGTTATATACTTTTTCAGACAAACTAATCACACTTGATCCTAAGTTGACCATGCACATAAATGTGTGCACAGACAGACAGACACACACACACACACACACACACACACACACACACACACGGAAAGGAAATAGTGAAGCAAATGTCTATTGGTAAGAACAGGTGTCATTATTTCTATCATATTATTTTGTTTATTATTACTTAGAATGAAACAATCGAGTCCCCAATGAATTATTTTGGTAGCATTGTGTTTTGCTGAAACTATTTTAACAGGTAACACTCTTCTTTTTATTTCAGACACAAAACTAAAACAAATACACTTGATCAAACTGCCACAAGCCATTCTTGCCATGTTCATAAATCATGAATTCCTTTACAAGTCAGGTGTTCCACACAACACTGAACAAAGAAAGACATTTTGGACAGTTTCCTGGACAGCTAACAAAATAAAACTTCTTAGAGATTTTCTTCCTAGCTGCAAAATGTTGGCATGCCATACCTTGACAAGGAAAAATGTGTGCATGTGTTTGTGTTCCTTTGAGTGAGACTGTGCATTGTTCTAGGATTTCCTATCTTAAGACAAATCACCGAAACTTCTATTTTGCTGCCATCCGTTTAATTAGTGTTGGCCTGTCAATACCAATTTCCTTTTTCTCAGGCAAGTGCTTTCAGCTTTCTGTAGTTTTTCAATAGGGATTTACTGTTGACTGGATAATTTGTGTTTTTGTGTGTGCATTGAGAGGTAGTCAGGGGATTTAACAAGTGGACAAACTGACAATTGATGTCACCCTGTTGTTAGCAGCTCTACTGGCATTGCTCTCAAAAGCTCACTTTCTGTGAAAATAGAGCCTGTTTGCAAATTAATTAGTTTCTGACTGCAGCTTGATTGTTGACCTAACTTTGTGGAGTGGAAAAAACAATCAGATTAGTGTGCAGAGTAAAAGGTCCAACGTATCACTGGAGTCTTGCTTGCCAACTTGCCAAAACTGAATGAAATGCAACAAGTGCCTATTTCTGTTACTTTGGAGATGTCAAGGCAAAGGTTAAGTGCAGTGCTATTGTGGAACACACAGAAACAGGCTAGGACATTTTTCTTTTGGACTAACAGGAATAAAGTTGAGAAAATAAGTTGTGTCTTACACTGATGCTGTTCTGAATATGCAAACATTACAGCTACAACCCTGGCTAGACAATTCATATGGCGATTAATCTTACCACAGTTAAATCTTTTTGTACAGGCACACACACACACACACACACACACACACACACACACACACACACACACACACACACACACACACACACACACACACTCTCCCTCTCACTAAAAAAAAAACCTGCCTTTTCTTCAGCAAAGTCTTTCTTCATACTGTACAAAATACTTGAGTGCAAACCTTATTGAGCAAGGACTGCTTTGAACTCATTTTTTTAATCTGTAGCAGTCTACAGTGAAATCCAGCATGCTAATTAGCTGAAAATGTCTTTTCAAAAACTTCATTTTGTCTGTTTCATACCATCACCTTTGCCACATTTAACAGCACAACTGATTTTATGAATCTGCAACATAATATATACTTTTTGTTTTTTTTTCATTTTTTTTCCATGCCATCCAGTTTACCTATAGATCTGTACAGCTTACTTCATAAGGCCCCTTTCTGTGATGCACATCTGAGTATATCAGATCATTTTGTTCCATGGATGGCTCTGCTTAGCTGATGCTGAAGGCAGTATATGCCTCCAGCATCTTCAGTTCATTCTAATGACTTGTAAAGCTCACATTTCCTAATATCAGTCACTGGAGAGGTTCACATCCTCTTTCAAAGCCTACTAACAGTACTTCAACTTGCACAAATGGAATGTGAATCTCCTGATTTGCACCACCCTGGACAGCTACCACCAAACCTTGCAATGGCGGGCTTTGTAGCTCATAAATAAAAATACTTTTCTGGAACTGTTTAAGTAACTCTATTGTATTCTCTTCCTGGAGAACAGTCAGTACTAATGGGAAATATGTCATCCTTCAAAAGAAAAGGAGTTGCATTTACATCTGCTTGTGGTTTCAGAGTGTTTGGCTTCCTTACTGTATTCTTGACAGAAGTGAGCTCGCTTTCCTAAGAATTATGTGAAGATTCATATTGTTACTGTTCAAGTCTGGTACTACTCTAGCAAGGCTTTGGATTTTGATTGGCACTAATACACATGACAGCTGAAAATCAAGATTTTGGAACTTCACAAAAAATTGCATCTTTTGCTACAGGGGGACATAACTTACAAAACAAAAGATTTTCTTTTGATCTTTCTTTCAATACAATGTACATTGCAAAGCTGTTTGAAGTTTTAATGAAGGCCATGCAAGGGCACAACCACTCGCTGTTTTTAAATCTAGGTCACTGGTTTATGGTCACAATATGAAATCCCTTAGTGACTGTCTTAGCCTTGGAGTTCTATTGACTTAAGTAATGGGCATTATCACCAGTTGGGAAACGCTAGGCTTCCAGTGGCTGCAAGGCCAATAATTCATGTTCAACACCTTGTCTGTCTTTTGGGTTTAATACTAATGACAGTGTTCACGTTCCTTTGGCCTAAATCTACCTTCCCACCCTGATGTGGATGGCTTGCTGCCACTGGGGTACCATGACATCATTCTTCTTCTTCAGAGCTACTGTTGCTCATAGAGCTTTGCCACTGTTCCATGGATCAATGGTTTTAATCTCAAAACCCATCAAACTACTTTCTCTTTTTTCATCTATTTCTATTAAAGTTCCTGACTCAGGCTGCCTCACTGGAAAGGCCAGGAGTCCCATTCTGAACTTGCAGAATTCTTAAATCTATTAGTGGCTACTGGAAAAGTGATTCCACATCCATATTTTTTGTATTACAACAGCATTTATCATCTTGCATTTTTCAGAAGCACTCTTGAAGACTCAGCCGTGGTGCTTAGTCTTTTTTGCCCATTTATTCCTTAGGATACACAAGAAGTTACATGGAACAGAGGTACAGTGTCTAGTTTTTCATTTTAAACAGTAGAGGAAAGTCCTTTCAACAGTCTGCTTTTTAACCATGTTTGGTTATTTGGTTGACATTCAAAAAAATAATACTCAGAACACAATTTCAGATAACTGAAATTCAGGTAAACTGTCACTTGGTACTTGCAAAGATAATCAATTTTTAGCATCGTTAAAAGGATTTTCCAGGCAAGAGTATAAGGCTGACATTGAAACCTTTGTTGAACCAGCTGCCATTACAGTTAAGGTCTTCACCTCCCATGCACAAGGTAGAAGGATTGATCCTGACCTCCAATCAATGCCTGCTTGGACATGGCATGTTCTCCCTGTGTCTCTGTGGGGTTCCACCCATCTTTGAAAAACATGCTGAGTGTTTCCTTCTCAAACTCACAGAAAAGAATGGAGCTGTGGGCATCAACATAGACTCTATATAGTGCCCTACAGGTTGTATAAAACAACCACTTTGGGCATCTGTTAGGGTGCACAGTATCCTCATGACAGGAGAACATGGATCACAGATTCGATCATGTTGACTAACATCATGAAATTGGCATGGGTAGTTGCTGGTGATAAGTAGGTTGAGGACCTGGCCTACTCCAACCTATGCCAGGGGCCCATGCCAATGGTGGAAGGTATGTGTGTGCCCCTGTTGGTCAGTGTGTGCTTGCCATAAAGCCCATCAGCCCTAGATCAGGAAGCAACTGGCTGGCCAGTGTCCAGCTGCCCAGCTTGGGTTACCTGGGTCTCTTGAGAAAAAGCTGGATGTAAAAACAATCAACCTGCTAAACATGAACTAAGAATTGTTCACTGATGGAATACAGCTTGGAAGTATCCAAGTGACAAGATGAAGGACTGTGCAGCTAATTTGGGATCCAGTGTTGTGGAAACTGTAGTGAGGGGCAGGCTTCAGAAGACAGTGAAGGATGTCATCAGAATTAGTGACTGACTCATGGTAATCAGCTTAATGATAGAGCATTATTCCTAACTTCAGCCTGTACTCCACAGCAGGGTTGTGACAGTGAGGAAAACAGTGCATTCTGACAACAGTAGGCAGGACCTACTATATAAAGCAGGACAACATGAATTGTTGTTAATAATAGGTGACTGGTGGGAAACAGGAGTAAAGAAGGAGAGGCCATTCTAGACTTATACCTGGCTGAATGGAGGCCCATACATGGTTCAGAAACAGTTACAAGATCACATACAAGAATGGCCAACATGCAACTCAGGTAGACTTCCTCCTACGAAGGAAAGGGCACTGGAGTAAAATCAGTGATTCCAAAGTCATCCCCAGTGAAACAGTTGACCTACAGCATAAACCACTGGTTACCACAATCTGTTGTAAATAGTGGTCAGAGAAGGCTATAAGGCAAACAGAGGCCAGACTGAAGGCCTGAAAGTCTACTGGAGAGACACAACAGTTCAAGGAATTACTCAGGGATCTAGCACCTCAGGAGGAAGAAGGAATAGGTGCAATTGAAAAAGAATGGCAGCGCCTCAAAACAGCATGTGTTAGGACTACAGAGCAGATATGCGCTCAAGCCAGGTATGGAAATAAGGTACATAAGAAAAGCTAATAGTGGAATGCAGAAGTGCAGGAGGTCATCAAAAGAAAAAAGGAGTGCATTAAAAAGTGCCAGATAGAAATCATGGACCAGGCTAAAACAAATACTGGTTGGCTAGCAAAGAACAAGGCATCAGAGGCACTCTACCATCTTCTGGAAAGTGACTTGTAGATGGCACAAAGAAACTATATCAGGTTGCAAGGCAAAGACAGAAAGATAAAGAAGATAGGCTGACACCCTTCATAAGGGATGCCAGCAACAGATTCTAAATGAAGAAAACCCACAAAAACTATACTGCCCCAGACACAGCCTACAGTGAGAGAAGAGGAGTCCACCATAGAAAAAATAAGAACAGCATTAAACAAAATGAAGTCAGGGAAAGCAGCAGGCTCAGATGAGGTCACAGTAGAAATGATAAAGATGCCGGGTGAGATAGGGAAGAAATGGCTCCTAGGGATTCTCATAGCAGTATGGAGAGAAAGGTGTATCCCAGATGATGGGATCGGGAATAAACATACTAATGCCAATGTTAAATAACAAAGGGGGATGTTCACAACTCTGGGCAATAGATAGGTATCAAACTCCTGTGACATTGCATGACAGTTTTGTAGACTGTGATTGGTAAATGAATATGCAGAGTAGTAGAAAGTAAGATGGGAAATGAGCAGTTCACTTTCAGATTAGGATGCAGCATAACTAAACCATTGTTTAAAGTGAGACACATAGTTGAGAGGAAGCTGGCGATGATGAAGGAGTCCAACTGGGCATTCCTAGACTTGGTGAAAGCGTATGACAAGGTCCCAAGGAAGCTATTTGGGCAGTACTGCAGTGGCTCGAAGTCCCAGAAACATTAATGAATTAGTACAAGCTATGGACAAGGACCCAATGACTCAAGAACGAACAGTGCTTGTTCTTGTGCACCAGAGTTCAGCTCTGAGCTCACTGCTGCTCATATTGGTGATGGACTACATTAGCAAGCAGGTCTGAGGAGACAGATCACCAAAACTGCTGTATGTCAATGATGTTGTATTATTATTATTATTATGACTCTGAGCAAAAACTTCAGCAAAGGATAGGGGAATACAATGCAAAACTGAAAGCACATAGGGTAAAACTGAGTACAGATAAGACAGCTGTAATGGCAGCAAATAGTGGAGTTGAGAGGAAGATGAGACTTGAGATAGAAGGGAAAATAGTGGAGGGTTAACAGCTTCAAGTATCTTGGGAAAGGTGGTGGAGGGGAAGGAAGTCTGAATGAGAAGGTCAAAGTTGGAAACAGAGGGGCTGCAGCCAAATGGCACACAGTGTCAGGTGTAGTATGTGACAGAAGAATGCCAAAGAACCTGAAAAATAAGGTGTACAAATTAGTGGTGCGACCAGTACTACTGTATGGTACAGAAACCTGGGCAGTAAAAGCAGAGCAGAGCAGATGAGGAAGCTAAAGGTGATGGAAATGAAGTGAGTGAGAAGGGTGGTAGAATGCGCATTGGGGGACAGACAAAGACATTAGGACATTAGAGTAGAATCCAAGGTAGCTCTAATTGCAGAAAAGATTAAAGAGAACAGATTGCAATGGTTCAAGTACGTGTGCAGAAAAACAGAAGACAACCTGGCGGGGAAAACTTGGGACAGACAGGAAAAAATGCAAGAAGAAGCAAGGATATCCAGCAAAGAAGGGGATAGATTGTGTGAGAGAAGACCTGTGATGTTCAGGCATGACTGCTGAAGAAGGCAGGACAGTGGCACTGAATAGAGAGATGGCAACAGTTGACACAACACCCTGACCCCCCCCCCATGTAGAAAAATGGGAAAAAGGAGGGTTGATGATGATTCAAACCATAAACTTCTGTCTGAACAACTTCTGTTCCTTTATCATACATAAGTTCCAGTTATACCATCTGCCTATGGGAACTTGCATCTGGCTCTTGATACAAGGTATTATAACCATGTACCAGATAATCTCTCAAGTGCAGATGAGGTAGGAGCAGTTTATCTATGCTTCCTTTGGTATATTGTGGAAGATGTCCCCATTGGTTCTGTCCAGGGTATATATGCAAGATCAGGCTATATGGCCAAAAACATTGATGTTAAAGACTCAACAGCAAGATGAAATTGTGGCTTCACATTTCACTGTATCCTTTCGTGTGAAATTTGCAGAGTACAAAAACCTCTTGTATCTGCTTCAAAGATAAATTAGATACATTCATAACTCTTCACCTCTCAGCACAAGAAATCTGGACAAAGCCAGAAATAGTGGGGGAACTAAGGTCCAAAAATAGGGACATGTTTTCAATATTGCTCCTATAAATTTAGAAAGTCACTAGAATGACAGATTTTGCATCATTATGTATTTTCTGAAGGATATGAAGTCTGAGACTGAAATGTCTGTCATTATTTAATACTATTTAGTGACCTCAATCCTCAATGATTTGCCAAAAAAACACACATTTTATGAGTAAGAGACAAAAATAAGTTTTAAAAATTTGGACAGTTGAGAGGTATGGAGGCATTTGTATGAATGACATGAATGATACGTGCAAACTGTATTTATTGTATCACTTTACTTTTCAACTACACTGAGAAGTATTTTCTTTCATTCCTCTAGCCAACAGTGAGTGTTTCACGTTTTTCTGTCAGGACTTGTACTATTGGACCTCTCACTGATAGGGGGCCATAACCATACATGTCTCAAAATGCTAAAATGTTGTTCTTTGAAATTACTTAATCAAATTAGGCACAGAAGCTGAATTAAGGTTAACACACATTACTAAGATAGAGCAGGGAGTGAGGCCCCTGCCCCAACCCCAACCCTACGCTTTACCTTAAAAAACAAAACTTTCCCATAATAATACCAATATTTAGGCAAATTAGGTCTGAATTTAGTGATAAGCTTTGGTTCACAGATACCAAAAGGAAAGTGTTTACCTCTTTTTGCAGTCGTATGTGTTTTCATTATTTTGGGTTTTCACTATGCTGAGTATTTAAAATTCTGACATCCATCATCTGTGTTTTAGTGATTTTGAATTTTGATCAATTGCAGTATTATCATATATACAGATATAGTAATTGCTTCTAAAACCGTACTTGCTTAATCTTGTTTAATTTTAAACAAAGTTGTGTCCACAGCTCACTTAATACTTATTCCACAAGTTTTAAAATCTTGTCAAATATGTTTCATTATTATCAGCCATGTTTCCGTTACATTTATTTTATACCATAATTTGTTAGATTTTTTAAATTAGTTATCTCCTAGCTTATTGTTAATTCTGCCACATTCCATGTGTGAATTCTAAGGATGCTATCCTGAATTTTATTGTGATACTTTGCTTGTTATGCCATGGTATATTCCACATATTTTTTCTAACACACTATGTATATATCAAAATCATCTAAGTTTCCTTGATTTTGTTTCAGTTCTTTCTTGGGCACTTTAGTGAACGATATATCCAGTTGTTTTCCCGCTTTTGCCATCTCAGTCCTAATTGTATTACTTTAACTGTGTTTCTACTTTAACATTATTTCAGTCATTTCAGATGTGAACTTGAAGGTTCTTTCTACTTTCTATGGTATCTCCTTCCAAATTCTTGGGATGTTATATATAAAAATAGTACAGAATTGTCTTTCCTTCTATTCTCTTTTCTTCTTATCTCATCCCATCTTTCTGTTTCTATCCATTCTCTGTTCTCGGACATACTTTCTGTCCTACTTGTCTTATCCTTAATGTCAGGTGTTTTATTTACATCCCGCTGTCCCATCCCGTGACACTGTTTCAGGAGTTATCCTGTTTCTCATAATTTCTAAACTCCGTTTCCCAATCATACAATTTGAAGAACTCCCTGTTGTCAGATATAAACGTGTACAAATGTATATTCTAACTTGTAGTTCCATGACATTCTTCTGTTATTTCAGCTATATCCATTTTAGATGCAATGTTCCCAAGCACTATTAATTCAATTTTTTTAAATAATTATTTTGTATTTTATCAGTGTTGCATATAATGTGGGTATCTAACCTTCTACACCTAAGCTTTGGTGATTTCCATTCTTCAGTGTTACCACTTAATTTAGGCTGCTAATGCCACTAACATCTTGATCCATTCCCTGTTTGTTTTCTAATATCCTTTTGCTTCTATACTTCTTTTCCTTCCTTTCCCCCACTAAAGTGGCCATTTTTCCTTATCGTATTCAATTTTGTCAACAGCTTTAGCAAGGTCATTTTCTCTTCTGCAACCTAGAGCATCTTTTTCTACCTTGCCCTGCTCCTGAATTTGTTGTTTTTCTACAGGATTTTTGTTCATTTCTTTTTCCTCCTCTTCCTCCTGTTTCCCAATGCTTTTGGTCACCTGACCATTTTAGAGCAAATTTTCCACTCTTGAATATCTTTAATTATAGTTTTTCTAAACTTTCTCTATTTTTAATTTATTTTTTAACCATTCTCTGATGTTCTGCTATTCTTGCAAAATAATACTTCATAATTTTCTCTGCTGTTCACAGTTGCTTATATATTAACCTATGAATTATAACCAACAAAAAGTAGCAAAGAATACCGAGTCACTGTGTAATGTTAGCGCTTTCGTCAAGTTTATTAACCCAACTTCATCAGACAAATACATCAGTCTGCTAAATGTGCTTAAATAGTTTTCCTTAATCACATGATCTAAACAAGTAATATAATTAATTCAATCATCCCTCCCATTTTTAAAATCTTTTTATAAATATATTAATACATATATGTAAAATATAAGAACATGCTTAAAATTATGCTTAATAATTAAATAATAAAATATTAACAACAATATTCAATGGCAGCTATATATATATTCATCTACTGAGACTTTTAAGTTTTAATATACATGAAATAGACCAGATATCGTTGAGACCTGGTCTTTCATAAGCTCTAGTTATAATTTGCCATCTTAGTTCTAACTGTTCTAATCTTAAAGACATTGGTCCTCCTCTGTTGTCTGTTTTTTCTGTATCAATAACTCTAAATAAGAATGTATGGTTACAGTGGTCTTTACATGTCTAGCCAGGGCATTTTCCACTTTTCCTTTTCTAATGTAATATAAGTGTTCATATACCCTCTCTCTTAGTTTCCTATCTGTTTTGCCTATGTAAAAACATGGGCAAGATTGGCATTGAGCTGGATACACTACTCTACTGGTATTACAGTTATATCTATTCTTACTAATAAAATCTTTGCCTTAAATAGAAAAGTTTGCCCCTGTCTGTATATATCTGCAATAATTACATGATTCACATCTATACATTCCTGCTATCCTAAGGGGTATTACATGTTTAGATGATAAAACATCCTTAAAATTAGTGGCTCTTTGAAATATTATTCTTGGTGTACTTCCCAGTCTATCTAATCGGTCGTCAGCTTTAATCACATTCCAATTTTTATACAGGATACGTTTAATCGCATGTCCATCAATGTTGAAAGGAGTTATAAAAGAAATACTAAAATCTGTTTTTTCTCTAAAAGCTTGAATTTTTTTCTGTACCTGCTTCTCCTTCTATCAATCTTACATTTCCCAAAATTGCTTTAAAATGTCCAGTATTTCTTTTAATTCTGTCTTGTAATTATTGAAGATATATACAGACAGGGGCAAACGTTTCTATTCAAAGCAAAGATTTTATTAGTAAGAATAGATATAATTGTAATACCAGTAGAGTAGCATATCTAGCTCAATGCCAATCTTGCCCATGTTTTTACATAGGCAAAACAGATAGGAAACTAAGAGAGAGGGTACATGAACACTTATATTACATTAGAAAAGGAAAAGTGGAAAATGCCCTGGCTATGTAAAAGACCATTGTAACCATACATTCTTATTTAGAGTCACTGATACAGTAACAGTGGACAACAGAGGAGGACCCATGTGTTTATTATTAGAACAGTTAGAACTAAGATGGCAAATTATAACTAGACCTTATGCAAGACCAGGTCTCAACGATATCTGGTCTATTTCATGTATATTAAAACTTAAAAGTCTCAATAGATGAATATATATATATATATATATATATATATATAGCTGCCATTGAATATTGTTGTTAATATTTTATTATTTAATTAGTAAGCATAAATTTTAAGCATGTTCTTATATTTTACATATATGTATTAATATATTTATAAAAAAAATTAAAAAATGGGAGGGATGATTGAATTAATTGTATTAATTGTTTAGATCATGTGATTAGGGAAGACTTTAAGCACATTTAGTAGACTGATGTATTTGTCTGATGAGGTTGGGTTAATAAACTTGACGAAAGTGCTAACATTACACAGTGACTCGGTATTCTTTGCTATTTTTTGTTGGTTTTAACAGTTTGTCTTTATTTTGTTTTACATTAACCTATGAATTACACTTGTAGTCACCATTTTTTTAACTTGGTCTCTTGACAGGAATCTTCCTTCCTCAAATGTCTCCCTTTTTGCACTTGATTAAAAGTGTTTCCTTCTTTTCTTAATGTCTCATCAAGGGATGAAGAAGTCATCCTTAACCAATCAGTTTCAAAATATGTTTGCAAAGTATTATAAACCCAGTTTCATTTTTACTAGAGTAGGTTACTGTGGCATGCTTATATTTAGATGCTGTAACGATTCCCTTTCTCTTTCATCTATATGTAGTGTTACAACTGTATCAATATTCTTTTTTTTAATCCAAAGGTCATGTCCCTATTTGATCTGCCTTCCATCCGTGACTTGCATTTGCCATTCAAACATTTCTGAAAAACTCTCTGCTGTAAACACTTCTTGTCATAAAAATTTTTGTTTTCCTTGACCAGTTTTTTTCATTTCCTATTTCATATTTTTTACCCTAACAACCCCATTAAATGTTTCTTGTTCAGTACTCTTCCTCCAGCTACCTTAATTTCTGCTACCTTTTTTCTTTTCATTTCTACTTTCACTTATATTCAAAATACTCTGTGTATTTTCATCAGCCTTCTTTGATTTTGACACAGCCTTTATCTTAACCTAGGTCATGGTTAGATGAGATAAACAGAATTTTAGGTACTAACTCCAGTACTTTTCCCTTAAAGCCACCAGTCAATAGGCCCTCTAAACAATTCCTGCATTTCTAATATTTGATGTGGGTTCACCATGCAAATAAAACAGATGTTGAAAATGCTAATATGCTAAGGGTTTAATTATTAGTGATACCTTATGTGTAAAAGTAAATAACAAGATTATCAGAAAATCTCAGATGAAAAGAACAGTGAGTTGCTTACCAGGAACAATTTCCCTGAATAGTCAATTTCCACAATATAAAAAATTAACTGAACAACAGGTTAATAAACAGAAAAGTCATCTGTTCTGTATGATTTGATTCTTTCCTGCAGTTGTCCCTTAGTACTTTAAAAAAGTGCCAAAAGAGAGATAAGAGTAGCTCATAGTTACAAAACCCTTTGATCTGATGTTTTCATTCTTCCTCAACACATAGGTTCAGATCTAATCCTCGGATATGACATGGCTGAATACTACATCCTTCGGATCTAACACTCAAGCTCCTTCCTGTACCCATAATGCCTCAGTCCATCCCCAATACCTCAGGTGTCGTTTGCTGCCATTGTGCTCAGACACGGGTTCCAATCTCATGTGAAAATGAGTGATTTATCATGAGTAATTTCCATATTTTTCTCTAAACGATTCTATGTTATTTCATTTTGACCTTTTTATCCTCCCTTTTAGCTTTGTGCAAGCATTTAGTATCTTGTACAGTAGTTTATCTCATACCATAGCTGGTATTGTTTTTCCCTATTACCCTTTAATCAGGGTATTTTACCCATGTTGGTGATTCTTTCTTTTTCTTCATTTTTATTTTCCTTCCTTTACAAAAAAAAACATATTTTTCTTCTATCAGTGTTTGTTACTGTACTGCTTAGAATTAGTTATTCTGCATTATTTCCTGCCATGTTGGAAATTGACAGGTTTCAAGAAATGCACCTCTTGTGGGCATAAAAGTAATGAAAACTCGGATGCCCACAAGGAGTGCATTTATTGCCTCAGAGTTGTCCACTTGGATACTAACTGCAGTATCTGCTCCACCTTTAACCCAAGGGCTTTAGCTGACGGAAGATCATACCCCCACCAAAGTTACTAAGTCTGCTCCATTGGATCTAGACCAATGGTGCCTTTCTCAGATCGAAAGATCCTTGGATGGAAGACACACACCAGAATGTTTGATAAGATCAATTTCTCCTACTCTGCACTGCCCTTTCTTGCAAACCCCAAATAAATGCTCAAGGTCACAATCCACTACATCCTCCAGGTCCTCCAGAAGTTTATCAGAAGTAGATGTGGATAGGATGATTCAAAAATTTCTCAGAGCTCAGATCCAGATGAGGCTTGTACCAGCTCCATCCCATATTGGATCCATGAGCCTTCCAGCAACATCTCATACTATTCTCTCTCCTTCACTGATCTAGCCCACTGTTTCAGAGCTCCAGGATCTGAAAACCAGAAGAGTTCCATAATCAGATCAGAAGAAGATCTCTTCTTTGACTCTGATGTCATCCCTGACTAGTTACACTCCAATACCTTTGGACTGAAATGTCAGCATCAGATCCAAGGGGTTGGGATAAACTCTGATGTTATCAGATCCTTCCCTGCCTATCAGAACCTTGGCCATGGAAAGTTCAGGTCTGGTTCCATTCTCAAGGCATGGATCTGAGGGCAGTCATGACCTGTCTGTGCTGGGAACTTCTGCTATGATGGAGTTGATCATGGCCTTTCCAGGCCTATCTGCCTTCAAGATCATGGGAAGGGCTTTTTCTCTGTTCAGAGAACTGCCTTCTCATTCCTTGAATCCAGCCCCCATTTCCTCATCAGTTCTGAGCTGTGAGTTGATCAGGTCTACTCCACAGGGACAGTCAGTTCCAACTAGTTTCCAAGCAGTTCCTGTAGAGGAACTCCCCCCTCTCTTCCGATACCTCCCCTGAGAATCCCACAGAGGAGATCCATCAGAAGAGAATGTGCAAGAGGAGCCACATAGAGTCCCCTTGGAGTCTCTTATGGAGGGTATTGATTTTGATGAAGGAAAAGGGCCCCCAAATCACCACCTTGATGAAATATTAGAGCTTTTCAGACAAAAAAGATGGTTGGTCTTTCTAAAGTCCCCCTCCAAAGGAATTGATATTTTTGGAAGCTTTTGGTTCTGGCCCATCAATGTCTTTGGTTACCCCCCACCCCCCCCCCGGCTGATGAGCTCATTGATTTAGTTCCCTGCCTGGCATGGAAGGAGCTAGATACTATCAAATCCATCCCAAAGAGATCTGTTCAGTTTTTAGCTTCCCCAAGGATAGACCCTACTGGAGCAAAGAAGACCCAGTAGATGCTTTGCTGGTGCAGAACAGATGTCTTCTGTCCATCCACTAAGCAAGGAGTCAAGGGACTGGACAGATTAAAGTGAGTCTTTGCCTCAGTGACCTTCACCCTGAGGTTCCTTAACTACCTTACACACTGGCTACTCTGTTGTCCCTTTCAAGTGCTTCAGTGAAGTTAATCTCTCACACAGCTAAAGACACCTCATGAGCGTCTGGTTCAGGCATTGCCCTAAGGAGACATACCTGGGTGCAGCTATGTCACTTTGAGGATCCCTTTAAGACATCCTTCAATCAATGCCTCCTTCAATGACACATCTTTATTTGGTCCATCGGTAAAGAGATGCTTACCCACAGCGAACAAGAAGGAAAGACTTTGTCTGTCATGGGAATCGAGTTTTCTACCCCTCAACAAACATTTTCCAGGAATCAGAGAGATGGTAGGAAAATGTGGTTCCAAAATTTTCAGGGACATTTCCAAGATCAACACAGAGATAACTCCTCCAGAAACAGAGGACATTTCAGTGGGAGATGTCACCATAGAGGCAGAAGAGGTCCTCAAAACTAGGGTTTCTTTGATTCTTTTCTAGAAAGACCATTACAGTGCTCCTGAAGTGCTGCCTGACTGTACAACTCCACAGGCAGTCAGGGGATGACTATCCTTGTACCCAGACACCTGGGCAAATATAACAGAAGATTTGTGGGTGCTAAAAATAATGTCAAGAGGTTATTCCATTCCATTTTTCCCAACTTCCTGTTCACAAAAGGAAGAAATTTCCTGATGTTCCACCCAATCAGTCAGAGGAAAGCAGAAGCACAAGAAATTCAAAAGCTGCTAGACGAAAAAATAATGCAAGAGGTCCCATCAGACTAAATAGGATTAGAACTTACTCATCTTTCTTTTTAGTGCCAAAAAAGATGGGGGACCTCAGACCAATTTTGTATCTCAACAAACTGAATTAGTGTGTAAAAAAGTTGAAGCTCCAAATGATCACTGTTCAGGTCATTCTGCCATTTCTTCACAAGGATGCATACTATCTCATCAAAACAGACAGGTGATCCAGATGACATTAGCACTTTCAGCTGGGGGTCAGTCATTACCAACTCATAGCCCTGCCCTTTGGCCTCAACACAGCCAACAGAGTGTTTACCAAATGCATGCCAGTGGTAGCTGCTCATCTGCGACTCAAAGGATTCAAAGTTTTTTCATATCTGGACAACTGGCTCCTTACTACCCACTCCAAGCATCTTCTCTGTCAATCCAGGGCTCCAGATTTGCCCGTCACTGGGGATAACCATAAATTATGCCAAATCAAACTTGACCCAAGTCCAGAGCCTGGAGTTCATTGGTATACATCTGAAAGCAACAATTCAGATACCATCACTACCAATCCCTCATATAGCCATGCTCAGGTATCAGGTCCATCTGCTTATCTCCCATCCATCTCCTTCAGCCAGCTCCTTTCTTCAAGCACTAGGAATCATGGCAGCAGTATTGCTTCCTTAGCATGATTTGTTATGCATGTTCTTCAGTGGACTCTAGCTGTTCAATGGTCTGTTCTTTAACAACCCCTATCCTTTCCCATCAAAGTTACTCCTATTTGCAAAAGTCACATCAGCTGGTGGATCCAGTCAGACGACATTCGGCTAAGATGACCTTTTATTCCACTGCCCCCAATGGCCACAGTGATTATGGGTGCCTCCCAACTGGGGGGGGGGGATTTCCTAGGAAGAAAAGTCGAAGGCATGTGGTCCCCACAAGAGACCAGTCTGCATATCAATGTACTACAGATGAGAGCAGTCCTATTGGCATTGCAGGCTTTTCAAAATGCTCTTTCTCTAGAGACTGTTGTGATTCAGTCTAACAACATATGTGTTGTCTGGTACATCAACAAACAAGGAGGAACTCAATATTACCCCCTCTGCAGAGCGGTCATGAAACTGCCGAAATGGGTGACCTTCTTAGACCTCTTTCTAGTTGCAATGCTCATAGTGGTAAAAAACAATGTGTTAGCGGACAAATTGAGCAGGTCCACTTTGATACTGCACAAGTGGTCTCTCAAACAGTCTGTGAAGGAAGAAATTTTACATTGATGGGGCCATCCTTGCTGTGACCTCATTGCCTTCCCCAACAACAAGTGCAGCAGGTACTTTGCTCTTATTCCCCCTCAGCGGGAGTAATTGAGGGATAGTGTAGTCCACATTTGGCCCTCAGGTCTTCTTTATGCTTATCCCCCTCTTTCTTTGATTCCCAAATTTCTGCAGAAAGCAAGCCAGCTGAAGATTTCAGTCATTCTCATTGCCCCCGTCTGGCCTCGACAGGTATGGTTTCCCTTTCTGTAGTCTCACCTTCGTTATCCTCCATGGATACTGAAACTGTCTCCAGATCCCCTCTTGCACCCCTCAGGAATCCAAAATTTCAGTATTCAGGTTCTGAAGCTAACCGCATGTTTTTCCCACTTCCAGTAATGGTTTGGCAGCCCAGGATTTCCTCGCCAGTATGTACCATTATTTTATCCTCACAAAAAGACTTTACTAGAGAGTTTATAAGAGCAATTGGAAAAGATTCTCATTTTGGGCCTTGAAAAATGAGGTTGATCCTTCTTCTACTCCAGTTTCTATAGTACTTGAATTTTTGGCAATTCTTTTTAAAGAAGGGGCTCTTTTTTTCTATGATTAAGCTACAATTAGCAGCCATTTCTAATGTTCATACAGGATTCCGGCATGTAGCTCGCAAGACATTACCCTGCGAGCTACATCGCCGAAACCAAACGGCTGCATCAGCACTTTGCCATAGTGCAAAGTAGCTGAAAAGCATAGCCGCTGCAACTATAATCTATGGACGGGCAGCTACAGCCGTACAGGATGTGTAACACATTCCTTCTTCTCATGCAAGGAATGCATTTATGTAATTATTTATTTATTTTGTTGTCAGTCTGAGAAGACGGAATCATACGTGACAAATAAACCACGCTGTAGCTGCCCGCCCATAGATTATCGTCGCAATACATGCACTGCAGCTAGCCATCCACTTTGCACCACGGGCAATGCAAAGTGCACTTTTTGTGCTTGGGCGACGTTCGCGTCTGGGGTCTGTCTTCTTGCACGCCGGAACTGCTCACAGGAAAAAAATAAAAAATTTAACTTCTTCTCAAATATGCAAAAGCATCTCCAAAAGGCATTTATCTTCTTAGACCACCAGTAAAGGATCCTTGCTACAAGGTTTTACTCAGAAAACCTTTGAAACTTCAGCTAAAACTGATCTAAAATTCTTTTCATGGAAAATAGTCTTCTTAGTAGCTATTATGTCTGCAAAGAGTCTATATTAAGTGATCAAACAGTGAAATGTTCGAACACGTAATAATCGACCCCTAAATATAGAAACGACGTAATGTCGAATGGCAAAAAACCCATAAAAGCACTCAAACAAACCATAAAAATGCTCTAAGCAGGGGGGGCAAGCACCCCTGCACCCCCCACAACTTAAATATACCAACTCCGAGATTGCACTACAGTGCAGACAATGGAAAACTTCCATGTCCGCACTGTACAGAGATCTCCATTGAACCGTTCGACAATCCGATGGTTCAACATATAAGGGTCGATTATTACATGTTCAAACATTTCACTGTTCGAGCACTAATGTAGACCAGCTGCAAAGAGGATCTCTGAACTCCAGGCTCTTTCTTAAAAGGCCACTTACATTATTTTCCATAAAGATAGGGTTACGTTACGAAGCAACACTTCTTTTTCACCTACAGTAGCTTCTGAAATTAACATTAACCAATCCGTTCATTTACCAGTCTTTTTTCCAGTTTTTTTCAAATAAAGGAAAGTATATTGTTCATCTCCTTGATATACACAGACATTTACATTTTTAGGACAAAGCAAATCAGAAAATCAGATCAGCCATTTGTTTCCTTTTCACAAAAAAAAAAAAAAAAAAAAAAATGGGCTACCCAGTTTCTAAACTTACTCTAGCTAAATGGGTCACTGGTTTTATTTCTTGGATTTGTTCTGTATAAGGCATTCCCATACCAAAACCACCCAAGGCTCATTCAACTAGATCTATGGCTGCTTCATCTAATTTTTGATAAAGAACATCTACTGAAGATATCTGTGCAGCAGCCACTTGGTCCAGTGCTCATACTTTTAGTACTCATTACAAATTGGATCTTATATCTAGAAATATATTAGCCTTTGGCTTGGCAGTACTCTGGAATGTCCTTTCATGAGGGCCACCAAGATCAAAACAGCTGGGGACTTTGCCCCATGTGTTGAGGAAGAATAAAAAGACCAACATCAGATTTAAAAGTAATGCACTCATCATAACTAGGCATCTCTGTTGTCCATTTTTATTCTTCCTCAACTTCACTCCCATTCATCTCTCATCCTTAAATCTTCTGGAGAAAACCTGTTGGGCAGAAATTTGAACCTATAGTTCCAGGTTTTAACCATTCTTTCTTTCAGCTATCCTTGTTTCTATCTAGCTATAGGGTACTTATGTCAGCAAACTGGATCTGCGGTATTAGGGATGGACTGAGGCATTATGGATTGAGGGGAGAGCTCAAGAGTTGGATCCAAAGTGTAAAGTATGTGGCCGAGTCAGATCTGAGGATCTGATGCAAACCCATGTGCTGGGAAAGATGCCTAGCTATGGTGAGCACATAAATTTGAATTCAGAGATTAACGCTAGTTTAGTTGTCAATTCTCACCTCCTCAGAAAGATCAGGATCCAGAAGGTAAACAATGGAACCCATCAATACACAATTTCTTTATATAGTGCAATTAAGCAGCTCTAATCAATTTCAAGGCTGTGTTTGATTTAAAATATTTCCTACCTTACATGATGCAGTGATGCAAGTCTTTTGCCCAGTTGTTCTACAAGCTCTTGAATCCCAAGTGCTCAAAGAATAACCTCTCAGAGCCAGAGACTTGTGCATCTTCTTGCTCAGGTAGACTGTTGCTGACCTCATGCTCAAACTGAGCTATGACTCCAGACAAGCAGCTGCTGCAATGAACCCAAACACATTATTTGAGTTTGAGTGAGATAAGTATGGCATCCACATTGAGGGAATGGGTGAGGGGTGAAGATCAGGGCAATGGTCAGGAGTGGAGTTTTAGGTTTAGGGAATGGGGGGGTTAGGTTTAGAGAGCAGGAAGAGAGTTTTAGGGTGAGGGGTGAGAAGGGAGCTTTAGGGTTAGCGAGAGGGCATGGAATTTTAGGTTTAGGGACTGAGGGGGGAATTCTAGGGTTAAGGAGATGGAGGTAGGCTATAGCTTTAGGGGGCAGAAGAGGAGTTTTACAGTTAAGGAGGGAGAAAGGTGTTTTGAGGTTAGGGAGAGAAAAGGATATTTTTGGGTTATAGTTTGAGTGCTGGAAGGGCTGTACAATTTTGCAGAATAAAATGTTGGGAGGACTAAGTCATTACAGGAGATCAAGTTAGTGGGAGTTAGACTCCTTGCCTTTTCAAGAAGTGACAGTGAGCAAGTGTGTTAAGAACAAATAGCACACAAGCACTTATAGTAGACAACTTTCACCATGCTCGGTCTTCATTGATTCCTTTCAAATTATTTCATCCTGCTTTGTACCCCTTGACTACACTTGCACAGATATTAGGTGCAAATAACACTGCTTTAAGATCCCTTTGGCTTGAGCTACTGACTTGACGGAAGATTCTCTACCTCTCTCTTCCGAATATTTGAAGTTTAACTCTACATTTATATGCATTCCTTCAGCAGGACAGAATAGGAAACAAAATGGTGGGAGTAGAGTGGATTGTTTGTTACTAAATGCATCTGATACTAGACTGCTCTCAGCAATCAGATAATTGTTCCTCTTTTCCTCGGAAATTCTACGCTGAAAAAGATCTTAGAGTGGGCTTTCTAACAATTAGTTACTCAAGCAGCTCTTCTATTTCCTACTTCTTTGAAATAAAAAAATCAATCATCAGGCAAGGTTTTGATTCACACAAGTAAAACAGGTAAAATAAAGCAAAAGCAGAACTGATGTCTGCTTTCTGTGATCGTCAGAGCATAAATCGGTCCTTCCACAGCAGCTGAAAAGCTCCTTTTTATCTCAAGTACACTGTCATACAGAAATTGGGTACCACACATCTCAGAATATATGAGCTAGGAAGACAGGAGGAACAACTTTCACAACATCATTTGCAGCTTAACTTATCTCTGGCAGTTTTCCTAAAACCACATGTGGCATCCACATACTCAGGATGACAGCTGGAAGGCATCTTATAATGAGAGGAATTCTAGTGCTCAGCACATGTGCAGTCTACAAAAAACAGTCAATATGCAATAAAAGTTACTCTGCAGCACATTAACAATTACTGTAAATTAACTGTAAATTAAAGCAAACTCAGAGTTTCAGTCAGTGCAAACTATTTCACTTCAATACTCTTTCTTGCCAAAACTGGAACAGGCATCCCATTTGATTCAGTGTATATAAACTCTTTCTAACCATTATTAAACAGAAGATTATTCTTACACACAAGATTATGCATGCAAAAATTCTTTCCTTCTTCATTGTGACATAAGTACCTGACTGTTATATTATGCATCATCTTAAGCATTTAGTGGAGACCCATACAAGTTATTGGATAGCTTACAAGATTCAAAGTCAAGAGAAATAACTTAACATTTGATGGCAGAATTTTCTATAGCTAGGATTAAAAACAAAAAAACATATTGTGATACCCTGTCTTACTACTTCACATAATCAAACCTATTTCAATTGCAATGAGAATTACAGGGGAAATAATATAAATCACAAATGGCAGAGCTACTGTCAGTGTGCATATCCTGTAATGTTTGTTATTTATATTGGTTGATGGTTGTTAATATATACAACGTTGTATTCCATTTTTTTCAGTATGCATACAGTTTTTCTTTCTTTTCAGCAATGTATATATTCACTTATAGTTCAATTTAAGTACACTTTCAAATGATAGTACCTTTTTATAAAAAACTCTAAATAGAACTGTGAGACAGCAATTTCTATTGCTGATTACCTGAAAGACTACACCCATCATGTAAACAACTGGCATTTTCAATGCCCTTGTAGCATGTAGCTTTGATTCTAATTTTGGCATAACAATCTGCTGTCTCTGCATAGTGCACACAATAATAGCTGCATTCACAGAGGAATTAAACATATCAAACGATGAACATTAGGACAAAGCAGTAATACTTTCCCACAGTGCAGGAACTGACTCAGCTGTCAGCATGCTGCTTCACAATACAAATTGGTTTCATTGTGCATGGCTGGGCACTGCCTGAGAAATGAGTTCAGCAGAAAAGGATCAAATACACCAATTGGCTGTTGACACTGATGCCTTTCTGGTGAACAGCCTTCTGCGGCGATCATTTTCAAGACACGGCAAAAAAAGTTGCAAAAGATTTAGCATGTCATATATTTTGGAAAAATGCAGTGAAACACATGGAGCTCTGATTATGACACAAAGTCGTAAAAAAGACAAACCTGTTACATACTACTGTAGCATGAGACCAGACTGTAACAGTTCTTTCAAATGTGTGAAACATGTTACACACTCCCTAAGCACTGTGACAGTTGGGTATAAAGGAAGGGATGTTCCTTTGGTTCATGGACGTCTTTCCTCCTATGTCCACTGATGTCTGCAGTCATTAAACTGTAAGTAACTTATTTAAAATTAGAGCAGTATTTAAAAATTGTGTCGGAAATTTTCTTTACTTGTTTAATTGACAGCACTTCCTAAATGCTTTACTGGCTTTCAAAGCTTCGCTCTTAAGATTAATTTCTTGGCATCCATGAATACGTAACAACATGGTTATGATAGGCCTAATCATAACCTTCTGTGTTTCATGTGTACCCAGTTACTAAGCCAAATAGAGACAAAGCTTTACCCATAATTTCAAAAATTATCAACAAATATATCTGTCTGTTTTTTATCACTTATTTTACAATTCAGTGTAGAGGTGTCTTCAAGTACATCAAGCAAAGCATAAATATATTATGAAATAGTACAGCCTACCCTGAGTAATGCTCATTACTAATTAATAATAATATCATTTTGGTACTTAAACTGAAAGCTGCACTGAACAGGAGTATCATGCTAACAACTCCAGTAACACAAGCTAGCTACAAAATAGATGCATAAAGAAAAACAGTCCAGGAAGTCAGGAAAAGCACAACCACCCACCTCAATATGAGAACTCACAAACTCATGGAATAACAGATAAAGTGACTCTTACAAACTGTAGCATAATGCAAATAACAGAACAGTACAACAGATTATGCTAACTGAGAAAAACTTTTGAAAATCTTCAAGGGAAGAGTGTCAAATTTTTAGATCCATACTGGAAGTAGAGCCATAAAGTAAATGAAGAAAATACAAAGTGCTGGGGCGCTGAAACAATGGAGTACAATTTGAGAGGAGCTATATAGGTCAGTAGAAGGATTCAAGTGTATCTTATCCATATGGTGAAAAGCTGAAAGCATATGAGGGGAGAAAAAGCCAGGCGAGGCAGATTGTGGCAGTTAAATCGGCATGGTAAATTACTTTTCCCTATCAACATCTTCTCATGTTAGTTATGTAATATAGTTGGCATATTCGACTTTTTTTCCAGTCAACACTTTAAAATGAATTATGGTTATGATTATATTGTCTTCTTAGACAATTCCATTCCTGCATTTATGGAATGCATGCATAAACCAGTTTGTCTAAATAGCCATGGGATCTGTGCTTACCTATATATGAAATTAAAGATCTGTACATAAAGCTTAAAAACAAGAGGACCCATTCCAGGAAATATCATCTTCATTTTGCAGAAACTGACTTTTCAAACTCTTTAGCCTATTCTGAGGCCATCCATGAGTTTTACTCTGACCAAGTGTGTGATAATAATCCCTATTTCCAATCAGTTCATACCATTACTCTTAAATATTTGCAGGCTGTCCAACCTTATACATAGGTGTATAGCATTCCACACTATTCCTGCTCTTATATGGAAATTGTTTTTGCTTATTTCTTTACTAAACTTGGGGGCTTCCACTAGTCCATCATAATTTATTGTTATTCTAGTATACTTATTAAACACTACTACCATTGTTAATGCCATTACATCATGTTCTTGCACATAAACATTAAAACAACCCACTTAGTTTCTGCTCCTCCTTTCCCTTTTCCACTTTACAAAAAAAAAAAAATTTCTAAGTTTGTTTCCTGCCTTTCCTGTAAGTAGTCTAGTCCATATGCAGATTTGCTGTATCCAGGACTGTTTGTAACCTACTGAGCCTCCAAGCCTTTCTGTGATGTAGGGAAGCCTTCTAGCTTAATTTTGTTTCTTAGAACTAGCCATTTTTTTTGTTTCAGCACTCAGATCTGTTTCCTTGAGCTCAGCACTTGTTCAGAACTCATTGTAAGCACTAAATAAGCTACATATTACTACAACACTCAACTTTCCCCACTTGTCTAGAGGAAAACAGTTTTTAGTACTTAATAAATAAGCACCTATCCAGGCATGTCTAAGGGTTAGCTCCTGGTGTTTTCTCCTGTCTGCCTGATGAATCTGGGCATCTTGGGGCAATGCATCAATTGCCGCATGTACACAGACAACCCTTTCCTTCTACATCCAACACTACAACCTGTGAGAGATGCACTTATATAGCCAAACTGGAAGCAAAGCTCTCTTCACCCAAGACTGGACTAGACAGTCTAGAGGAGAAGGTAAACACTTGCACCACACCACACTCATCACATAGTCCCTCAAAACCTACACCACCAAAACACACACATAGAAACACAAAACACACACCTACATTCACGGAGGCTCTCAATAAAAATCTACCCAAGCAACAGGGACCTCCAAAGCAGAAACGCAAGCAACCTCCACCCCCCTATACCACCCAAATGACACATAGCCCACAAACTCAGTGTGCCACTCAACCACAGCCCATAAGGCATAACAACGTACCCAACACTCTAGTCATAGGTGACTCTATAGCCAGCCACACTGATGTTCCACTCACCAGGCTAAACAAGGAGAAAGTTACTGTTGGGTGCCAGGATCTGCCACATAATGCACGCACTCAGGTCACTCCACAACAAGTACAAATATGACTCTGTCATTGTCCATGTTGGTGTGAATGACCTGAGATGTACCTCCCTGGACTACATGAAAAGAGACATGTAGGAGCTGTTCAATCTTGTAGCCCAGGCAGGTATGACCCTAGCCCCTACCATCACCCAGAATGATAACCACAGCACAAGGACAGAATGATTGACTTCAACAATTGACTAAGCTTCTGGTGTCATTCTAAGAGGATTCAGTATCTGTCTGCCTGGGATGACATGATTGATAAACCACGATACTTTGCCAAAGATGGCCTGCACCTGTTGCCCTTGGGATTTTGGATACTGGTTAAGGCTCTTGCTACTCCTATAGTGCCTTTTTTAGGCAAGGTTCAAATGACAAATTCACCACTGTAACAGGTACAAGCAAGCAAAATCTGAGGGTAATGCTACTCAATGCTAGAAGTCTAAACCTCAAAATGCACTCACTCGAGGCACTCCTTAAAATGAAGAACATCGACGTTTGTGCAGTGACAGAGACCTGGTTCAAGGCTCCAGGGGGCACCCCTGCATTACCAGGCTATAATTCATACCACACCTTTCAGCCACCTAATCTGGACCAAAACACTAAAGGTGGAGGCGTGTCCATATTCATTAAGGATATCCACACCTCCAGGCTAATTGCTCTGAGATTATCCAAGTGCAACTTACTCTGGGCAAGACCGCAATTCAAATTGTAGCTTGCAACAGATCCCCCACCATGCCTCAGGATTCCCACTCCTCATTTCTTGATACACTGGAAAATATTAGGGTACAACCTAACACCCAATATTGGGCGATTTCAACTACTGCACCATTAACTGGGAAAATTACTCGTGTACCAACTCTTGTGCTCAACGTTTTCTGGAATTCATAAATTCCAATGCCTTGGATCAACTTATTCACACCCCCACCAGGGGCAGCAATATCCTAGACCTGGTCATTACCAACATGGGCAACCTGTATTCCACACCAGACACACCAGAGGTAATTTCCTCATTGTTAGATCCGACCACAAGCTATTCACCTTAGACATCCACATCCCGCCCCACCCCCATTAGGGAAACCACTGTAAAAAATTTCTCCAAAGCCAACTTCACGCTTCAGACAGAAGTGGCAAACTTCATGACACCCATGCTGATGGACAATAGAGGTACGACTGCTAAATCCTACACAAATGTACATATAAGCACACGAGTGCATGGATCGTGCAATCCCTAACAGAACCAAGATGCTATCCTCCAAAAAAAAGGAAGCCAATCTGGTCGTC
Source organism: Protopterus annectens (assembly GCF_019279795.1). Classification (NCBI taxonomy): domain Eukaryota; kingdom Metazoa; phylum Chordata; order Ceratodontiformes; family Protopteridae; genus Protopterus; species Protopterus annectens. The sequence goes on along the minus strand of NC_056745.1, from coordinate 973,295,220 downwards.
CCCTGCCATATACAAACTCTACAACAGAAGAAAGAAACTGTTGCAAAAAAGAGTAAAATCCCATGATTGGAGGAACTTCCTGTTCAGGCTCAGTAAGAAGCTGAGATCCCTCATAAAATCCTTCAAAGCTAGTTATGAAAACAAAATCGTCACTGATTCTAAAGAAAACCGCAAAGCATTCTATAGCTATGTCAAGAATCTCAATGGCAACACTCAGATCTGCTCTGAGTTACAGCACAATGGCACTAAATATGCAGAACCAACTGATATTGCCAACATCCTGGCAGATAGGTTCAGTGCTAACTTTACCCCCCTCTCATCCTCTAAACGGCCCATCTCTATACCGGAAGAATGCAAAGTTCCTGTAATCATGGCTGTGCAGGTAAAAGCCACACTCTCCAAGAACGCAGCATCCATGGGACCTGACAATATCAACAAGGCTGCGTTCTACACGAACTACAGAATGAACTGGCACCTCACCTAAGTACCATGTTCAATCATAGCCTCACCTCAGGCTTTGTGCCCACTGAATGGCACACAGCGACAGTTATCCTACTCCACAAAGGGGGAGCCACCATGGACCCCGGGAACTACCGTCCCATTAGCCTGATGAGCCTGGTCTGCAAGGCTATGGAACGTATCATCATGGAACTTATAAGCAATGACATTGGAAATTACCAAACTCTGGACCCCACCCAGTTTGGGTTTGTAAAAGGCAGATCATGTCTCCTAAACCTGATAGACTTATTTAAAGTAGTCACCAAAGCCGTAGATGAGGGTAAGGTGGTTCACACAGCTTATCTAGATCTCGCCAAGACTTTTGACACCATCCCCCACTCTGGAATTATAGATAAAATCACTAAACTAGGTATAAATCCCTGTGTCACAAGATGGGTTGCCAACTGGCTCACTGACAGAACCCACACTGTGAAAGTAGCAAACTCCAAATCTAACTTCGGACCAGTGCAGGAGCGGCCTTAGGTCAACTGGTGCCCTAGGCAAAAGGGCTCCACAACACCCTCCACCACACCAGCTGGTAACCCATCCTAGTCTACCAACACCAAATAAATACTGGAAAAGCACCCCTACTACAGTGGCACCCTAGGCGGCCGCCTAGTTGGCCTATGCCTAAGGCCGGCTATGGACCAGTGACAAGTGGAGTACTACAGGGTTCAGTCCTGGGTCCTCTCCTGTTTGGTATCTACTTCTCTGAAGTACAGGCTAACACAGAAGGTCTTTGGCTAATGAAGTTTGCAGATAACTGCAAACTAGGAGCCATAATCAAAACTCCTAACGATGTGTACATCCTACAAAAGGGCCTCACTGAGACAGATGCCTGGTGTCAAAGCCATGGCCTCAAGCTGAATGCCAAAAAGTGCATTGTCATCCCTTTTGGTAAAAACTCTGTACCCATGAACTACCACATAGGCGGTAGTCTACTTAACACCGAAAGTGTAATAAGAGACCTTGGGACACAGCTGGACAGTAGTTTCTCCTTTGATAATCACATCACCACAGTAGTCAGGAAATCCTTCTACATGGCGCACCTCATCACAAAAGGTTTCTCATCCAGGAAAAAAGAGGTCATTGTTCCCCTCTATTCATCATTCATTAGACCCGTTCCTTTTGCTATGTACCTCACAAGACATCTACAACAACTGAAAAGGCCATAGAAATACCTAACAAAGAGGATTATCGGTCTCAAACAGATGCCATACACAGAAATTCTCAAAAAACTCCAGCTTTACTCCATCGCATATCGCCTACTCAGAGGCAATCTCTGCCTAACATACATAGCTATGTCAAACCCAGAGCTGTTGGACATGCTCCACTTAAAGAAATCCTAATCCCTCCGAGCTACATGCTCTAGGGACCTAAACCTTTTCACTGCAATAAACAGAACATGCTGGAGGGATAGATTCCTGTCCCAGAGACTTTCCATACTCTGGAACAAACTACCTGTCTATATCAAACAAAGCTCCTCATTAGCACTCTTCAAGAAAAATTTTGATGATTGTATGGGAGGTAGGAAATTTACCCCGGGGATCACTTCTGTGGCTCTGCTCAACAGGGGCACAGGGAAATAATTTTCTTGGGTGCTGAAAGCCAGTGTACCATTTGGCTAGGCTTATACAGGCCCAAGGGCCAATAGCCTAGTACCTACCTATGAACTTCTTTCAGGCTATAACTCATGGTGAACAGTATAGTAACTCAGGTGCCTTATCTTGTCTGTCTGTTTTGTAGGAAAAACTTTGGACCTGTACTGCCCCCCCATTTTGACCTATGTTGTGCCCACAAGCTGTCAAACAGTATTAAATATTTGGTTTTACTACTGTCTTATACAATGGCAATAATATAGTGGTATCCCTACTTGAAATACTATGAGCAATATCATTTAATGGTGGCATAACTTTTCCTTGCAATCATTAATAAATCATTATCGAAACTTAAAAACCTATCAACAATAACTACAAGTTCCCTAACTTTATCATCAGTGGGAATCAAGGTTCTGCCTACTTCACATGGGTGTGTGTGATTATTACTACCAAAACAATGAATCTTAGCTTTCCTGAAATTAAAGCCCATGTTCTGTTTCATAGATCATACCTCAGTTTTATGTCTACACACTTGTAATTCTGCATGATCACTCATATTTGCAACTACAGCCTCTGGATTGGTATCATCTGCAAACTTCCTGAAACATATCTACATCGACTTTGGAAAACCTAACAGAAACACTGAAAACCACTTTGGTCCAAGCACCAACCTTTGGGGGAATCCTATTATTAACAGCTTTCTTATTTGAAAGTAGTTGCTAGGAAATAAATTATAACATCAGTTATATATTACTTATATTGTATACCACCTCTGAACATTGCAGATATCTTCTCATAACAGAGGAGACCATGTGTTTAACTATTTTATTTAAAGTCAAATATTACGTAAGGCACACCTATAGAAAGTAAAGTCAGTAAAATTAATTTTATTTGTCAATTGTGTAGATTAGGTCACACTGTCTTGGTTTATGCAGGTCTAACTGGGAATGGGTGCATATGACTTGACTGGCAGCTCGATGTGGCTGTTAATCAAGTGTGCCAACTGCAGAGCGGTAGTTAACTATTAACTTAATTGAATTGTGTCCCTCTCAAACCCAATCCTGACCTTAACCCTAAACCTCTGGCTCTACTTTTAAAACCCCATCCCTAACAATAAATCTCTGCCCTGACCCTAACCATGAAACTGTGTCTCTACACCTAAAAGACTTTCTCTGACTCTGATCCAAAAAGTTTGATCCTAACCTTAAAACCCTGTACCTAATACTAATCTTAAATTTCAGTCCTAACCCAAAACTCCTTCCCTTACCTTAATCCTAAAACTGTTTTCTAACCCTAAAACTCTATTCCTGACCCCCATCCTAAAATCCCTAACACTAATACTAAAATCCCTTCCCTAACTTAAATTCTAAAACCGTGTTACTAACACTGAATCCTAAAATCCCATTACTATCCTTAATATTAAATTTCCCCGTGTAACACTGCAGCAAGTGCTGTTTAAGTGACTGGCAACTGTTTGCCTCCCACTGCATGATCGGAACCACAGCAGAGAGCACTTATTCGTGTGCATACTGAGGCGTCCTAATCTACCCAATCAATGTTTATTCCTAGGTCAGCACACAAATGACAATGCTGCACCAAGAAAAAGTCTTCTACCCAACAACAATGACTTTTAAAATGTCCCAACACATTTGAATACCATTCATCTAAATGAAGCAAGCCACTTCATAATAAAATATGTAAACAGGTGTGGCTAATAGAAATGGCTTGAGCTTTCAGCTAACAAATCCTTGAAGAAAAGGGAAGTGCTAATAGCATCAGGCAAACTTTTGGCCTTCCTTATGCTATTGCAGTATCGTCTTTTCTTTCGGCTGTTCCCGTTAGGGGTCGCCACAGCAAATCATCTGTTTCCATTTCTTCCTGTCCTCTGCATATTGCTGTGTCACACCAACCACCTGCATGTTGTCTCACACTTCATCCATAGACCTTATTTTAGGCCTTCCTCTTTTCCTCTAAACTGGCAGCTCCATCCTTAGCATCCTTTTCCCAATATACCCAGCATCCTCCTCAGCGCATGTCCAAACCAATGCAATTTCGCCTCTCTGACTTTGTCTCCAAACCGTCCAACCTGAGCTGACCCTCTAATATACTGATTCCTAATCCTGTCCATCCCTGTCACACCCAGTGCAAATCTTAACATTTTTAACTCTGCCACTTCCAGCTCTGACTCCTGCCTTTTTGTCAGTGCCACCATCTCCAACGCATACAACATAGCTGTTCTCACTACCCTCTTGTAGACCTTCCCTTTTACTCTTACTGGTACCCGTCTGTCACAAATCACTCCTGACACTCTTCTCCACCCATTCCACCCTGCCTGTACTCTCTTCTTCACCTCTCTTCCACACTCACCATTACTCTGAATTGTTTATCCCAAGTATCATGGTTATTAAAAGATTAACCAATAGTACACACTAGTAAGAGTAAATTTTCTCTTGGGAAGTACATGTTATAGATTTTCAGTCAAAGCTTTTTCTGAGAGCTACATTTAATTAGCCAGTTCTGCTACCTTTGTTAAGCTTGTATCTAGATATTTTTCTCAGCTTCTAAACCATTGACACTGGTTTGTCACATTTGAAATTATGTTCAAGTTCAGGTTTTCCAAGGTTGTTATTCGGCAGATACATTGCAGCAAATGTTAAAACTAGGATGTATGATGAGTAATTAATGAATGTAGACAGAGAAGGTTACTATTATTAGTAAGCAACCTGGAACTGTAAAATACCTCAAATTTTACTGTGGCATTGAAGCACCAAACAAAATTCTTAAGGATTTCTAAGCTGAACAGCTGGTATTAGCATTTAACATAATAAAAAAATAAAAGCAAAGAGTGTTCAAAACAATTTCTTTACAAACTGTGTAGAGCTTACAATAAGTTAACCCATCCATGTTACAAAGGAAAACAAGGTACAAGTATAGTGATATAACCTTTATAAGTGACCAGATAGCTAGAGTAATCAGTAACAGAATTTTGCACCCAGCTGATCTTGCATTAAAAACTTATGCAGACTAAAACATGAAAGTACTGGGAGCTGCTATTATGATTTTTTTCTTACCAGAAAACAGAAAATACTATTTCTGATTACAGTTAAAGGTACTGACCACAACTGTTATATCTCTGGATGGAGTGGCACAGATTACTGCAGTAAACTGTATTTATTTTAACTAAGGTCTAGAGACACAGACAGTAAAATCTAAGGTACATGTACTAGGGCTACCAAACAAACAGGGTGGCTTTTTCATAGGCATATAAAATCACAGAACAGGAAGTATTAAGAGGTCAGAGTCAACTTCAATGGATGAGCAACTTGTTAATATACAGAATATTCCTCTTTACACTTTCATAGTAATGAGTAGTGATATTTACATAAAATATTTGTTCAGAGTTTTGAGTTCTCACAAACAGCAACAGACTAATCACATAAGAACCAGTAGAGAGCATCAACTTTGGCAAATACTTTGTGAAAGAAACCTGAGATTCTGATAATTTTCTTAGCTTACTTCTACCATAATGACTATCAAGCACTTGCTTTTTATTATCAGTCTTGAATCGTCAACGATTTTCAATGAGAAAATTGTTTCCAGAGGCATCAGGCCACATCTCAAGAAAGTCCAGGTTGTGTCTAGACAATTTCAGATGACATCTCAATTAATACAATCATGTTAGGGATGCCAGATCTAGCAGGAAAGGTAATGGACTAGACAGAATGTTTTCAGATCCCTCCCACCTTACCTAAAAGGAGCTGCCTAAATACAATTAATTTAAAATTCAAGAAATCAAGCACATATATTCTGGAAATGAAGCCCTATAGAAAGCATGTATGAGACATGAAACTATATTCAAAGGAGGAATCGGTATGCTAAAATTAATTGCATCTTAATGCTCATGTTCCAATAGGTCTCAAACCTCCAGTTTTAATACTTAAATCTGTTCCTTATGTTAATGCACAAAGATACAGTAACTATCGTTGCCTTTTCTGGAAAAGTCTACAGTTCTGCACATACCTGATCAGATACTGGTGTTAGATGTTACAGACTGAGCACTAATGCATTCTGATCTATTAAACACTGAAATGGCTGAGATGCAACTATGCTGCAAGTGCACTGATGTGTGTTGAAAAGACAGCATACAATAAGGGAGCTAGGGCTTATTCCACATTATTCCAGAAGTGTAGCATTAACTGTGATACATGGTAATGTGTTGAAGGTATTCAGAACCATAGTCCTTTTCTCCAGCTATTCAGTAATACTGTAAATATTGCATCAAGCACCTATGCCAAAGGCCTAGCATAGATCGGAATACATAAAAATAATAAGGATGTGCAGCAAAATCCAAGCAAGGCATAAATCATGGCTAAATTCACCTTTACACCCATGAGGGCAGTGTAAAGCACAAGTTGTCTATATTGGTCCATTGCTTCTTGTCTTGACCTATGTTCATTCAAAGTGGTCGGATGAGAATTAATGAACTCTGCGACCTCACATGTAAACACTGAAAATGTGTTAGAATTTTAGCAAACATGATAATTTAGAAAAGGCAATGTCTTATAATTTGCCTTGTTTCACTAGTGTGAATTGTACATACTTTAAGAGAAACTGAACGTGTCAGATAACTATTGCACACCACTTCATGCATCATACAATGGCTTGGCAAATATGGATGATTAGACACTGAAGGATGAGATGACTTTTTTGAAATAACACTGCCAAGAATATTGTTTACTTACAGAATTACCAAGAAATAAGGGTAGGTTTACATCACAAAAACTGAGACGTTTGACTTGATTCTGACTGACTTGAAAGAAATATCCAGAAAAATAGTCAACTAAGATAAAGATTTTCAATGATCATGCAAAGGTAGAACTGGAGACCAGTTTGTTTGAGAAACAACAGTTTTTAGGAGTGACAAATACTACAGTTGTTGGGAATAATTCTTCTTCAGAAAGAAGATACAGAGATTTAACCAATATGTGAACACAGAAAGCAGAGAATTCCTTGAGCAGTGCAAACACTCCATCATGTTTATTTTCAGATGCATTTGATATAACTGTGAAAGCTACTACATAAGTTCCCATGTTGGGCTGTCACGGCTACAACATTCTGGCCTTCAAGAAGCTTGATTGCTCTAATCTTGTGTTAATATTTTCTATTTCCAATATTTGTATCAAGAATATTTTGAAGGATAAAAAAGAATATTTTGGAAGCTGTTAATTAATGGCTTACCTATTTCTAAAGAATAATATGTTCCACATTCTAAGATGGAGCTATGTAAAGCAGTCTGCCACCTTTTACTCTTAGTGATACTCACTTTACTAATGAGCTCCCCATTCTGGGGTTACTAGCAAGGCAGGGTGATCAAACTAGAATTTTAAGTTAAATTGGATAAGACACATATTCTAATCGCAGAATATACAAAAGTCACATCTAATAAACACATGAAAAACAGAGTATAAACAGAAGTCCCAAAGACCTTCCGAAGAGTTCTAGTTATCCAGCATACAGAAATTTCTTTTTCTTAAAGAATTGCAACTTTTCAAGTTATTGCAGGTGACCTCAAAAACACAGATGTTTTCAAAAGGGGGTCAGAGCAGTGAGGAATAAAGTTGCACAGTGTTTTCTCTGAACTTTTGTTTTTCTATTTATTTAACATTTGTTAACCAGGAAAGTCCAACTTGGAATGAAGCCAATTTTCAGCAGAGACCCGGGGAGAAATGCTCTAGATGTATATCTTTGTAATTATCTAACCGACCAGTTATATCTCTTAAAATAATTAAGGCTACAAAAATATGTTTTTCTACCTCTGGCAGTTATTCAGAGTTTAAATTGCTATTGTCCCAAGATCTTAAATGATCATTTATTTTATTATGATTTGAATATTTATTTTGTAATCATAATTAATGTTATCTCTGCTATGAGTCACAATTAACTGTGTGGGTCTTTTGGTAATCGTTGGCATATTTTATTTAAGTAATTATGTTACTAAATTTCTGAATATCAGCAAATGTGTTTATCTTCCAAAATATCTATCTTTGAAGAACAAAACAAAAAAGAAATGGTCCCAGTACAGGACCATCAGGATGGAGAGTTAATTATTCCCCACATGATTTGTCATATCCTGTTGCCTGAAAATGTTCTACCAAGTGAACTTGATTATCAAAATTTAAATTCTCAATGATTGCCTTATATGGAGTATTGATGAATGCCTCATCTAAGTCAAGATCAGCTTGGTGCAGTGCCATTGCCTCAGTAAGTACTACTGTTACTTTTTCAAATAATGTCACAGGATTTAAAGACAAATAAGTGCCCTTAACTAAAAAGTACAGTTGTGTACACTTACCATAAATGCAGATGTTTGAGTGTATTCACTGTTGCAGTCATTACATTTGGGGTAATCTGCTGCAGGTTGCCCTCAGTCGGCCTGATTAACAAAGTCTTGGGTCCTGCATCAGTTGCTGTCCCTTCTTCCATGACGTCAGGTCATCAGGGATATAAAACATGCAGCCGACGCCATTACATTAGTTTTTCTTCTCCCAGATGTCAGGTACCCCCCAAATGGGAAGCAAAATTAAAAAACACCAAAAATATACCTCCAACTAAAAGCAAATAAATACATCAAAAGGGCTTTTAAGCATAGTGAAAGAAAGTAGAGGTATAGCCAGAGAAGAATAAGGGGCTGGAGGGAAGGTAACCAAGACTGCAACAGTGAATACACTCAAACTTCTATATTTATGGTAAGTGTACACAACTGTACTATGTTTTTCATGTTTCACTGTTGCAGTCATTACATTTGGGTAGATTCCCAAAGCTATGGTTGGGTGGAGGGAATTATACAGCATTAGGACCAGCTATAAGGCCCTGCAGGACAGCAGTGTCAAAGCCAGCTCTGGATTTAGAGAAAAGTGGTAAATGATTATGTTTGGTGAAAGTACGAACTGAGCTCCAGGTAGCAGCTTCTGGAATATCCCTGGTAGGAACACCTCTGAGAAAGACTGTTGAAGTAGATGCAGCCCTGGTGGAATGGGATCTGATCCCCTGGGGGATAGTTTTTCCATGGTGCTTATAGCAGAAACGAATACAATGGCTTATCCATTTGGAAATGGTTTGGTCTGAAATAGCCTTTTCCTCTGCCCCTGCAGCAAATGCCACCAGCAGTTGTTCAGATTTTCTTTGAGATTTAGTCCTGTTTAAGTAAAATCTAAGTTGTCTGTGTACATCCAATGAATGCAGAATCCACTCCCCCTTGTTCTGTGGATTGGGAAAGAAAGCTGGCAAATGAATGGTCTGATTAAGAGCCACACTGGATACCACCTTAGGCATGAAGGATGGATTAGTCCTGAGTGATACTCTGTCCGCATGAAAAATGATGAAAGGCTCCACTGCCATAAGAGCCTGTAATTCGGAAATCCTTCTAGCCGAAGTGACTGCTAAAAGGAAAGCTGTTTTCCAGGAGAGAAATTTTAAGTCTGCAGTAGCAGCTGGCTCGAAAGGAGGGAGAGTGAGTTTCTCCAATACAAAATTGAGGTCCCAGGCAGGGGTTGGAGCTCTCCTGAGTGGTCTTAAGTTTTTGGCCCCTCTGAGATACTGCTTTAGCAGAGGATGAGAGAAGAGGGAAGGTTCTGTGTTATAATGAGCTGCAATGGCTGAGGCATGGATTTGTATGGAAGAAAAGAAAAGACCCTTTTGAAGCATCTCAGTTAAGTATTGCAAAATATGAGGAATGTTGGGCACTGCTGTGCTTATCCCTTGAGATTGATTCCAGGCACAGAATCTTTTCCATTTGTCAGCATAAGATTTTCTAGTACTAGGTTTTCTCCAAAATGACATCCATCACAGGTTTGCTGAGGGATGCTAAGGGTGAATTTAGGTGATTAGCCACGCTGCAAGATTTAAAGTTTGGAGCTGAGTGTGCAGAGTTTGGTTGTTCTGCTGAGACAGTAAGTAAGGTGTATGAGGCAGGTGAGACAGTGGATGATGTGACACACTGCGCAGGAGTGGGTACCAATGTTGGCGAAGCCAGTCTGGAGCAATCAAAATCATTTTTGGTTTGTCCTGTTTGACTTTTAGTAGAACCTTGGAGAGCAGAAGCAGAGGGGGAAGGCATAGACTGATAGGTTTTTACATCTGAAGGACAGAGCATCCACTTTCCAGGCTTTTTTGTGATGATTTCTTGTGCAAAATTTGTCCAACTGATAGTTCTGGGGTGAGGCAAAAAGATCTATGTCTGGGCTCCCCCATTTGCGTGTCAACATGTTGAAAATACATGGTTCCAGTTTTTATTTGTGAGGGTCCATGAGATGTCTGCTTAGTTCGTCTGCCAGAGTATTCAGCTTTCCTGGCAGGAATTGAGCTTGTAGTTGTACTTGATAGGTCAAGGCCATTTTCCACAATGCTATGGCTAGTCTGCAAAGGGGGTAAGAGTGTGTACCCCCCTGCTTGTTTATGTACCACATAACAGTGGTGTTGTCGTCTTTATCAGAATTGTCCTGGATGAAGGTAGTCCTTGAAGGCTGTCAGTGCATTCTGTACAGCTAGCATTTCTTTTTGATTGATATGAAGGTGCATTTCATTTGGGCTCCATTTGCCTTAAATGCACTTCCCTGCCAGATGAGCCCCCCCAAGCATAGTCTGATGTGTCTGTAGTTAGGGTTTGGGCGGCAGGAGGTGGTGTGATTGACAGTCCCTTGTTTTGGTGGCAGATCTCTGTCCACCATAGGAACTCTAGTTGCAGGCAAGGTATGATAGGAATCATTGTTTCCAGGTTGTGACAATGCTGACTCTATAAACTTTTTAAGTACCACTGAAGTTTCCTCATATGCAGTCTTGCATATGGAATTAGAAGAATGCATGAGGCCATGAACCCCACGGCTTGCAGAATTTGTCTTGGAGATTGCAGGGTTTTTGTGGCCACCTGTTTGAAATAAGTCACCAAATGAATTTGCTTTTCTGGCATAAGGAAAGCCATCTGGGCAGTTGTATTCAAGCTTGCACCCAGGAATGTAATTTTTTGAGAAGGTACCAGTTGTGATTTCTTTTCATTTATAGTGTACCCTAGACAAGTTAGAACCCTTTTTAACAAACACCAGATGTTTTAGAAGAATGTCTTTGTTTTCTGCCTGAATTAGACAATCGTCCAGGTATGGATATATTTGAATATTTCTTTGCGTGCAAAATGCAATTACTGGAGCCAGGCACCTTGTAAAGACTCTGGATGCAGTAGATAAGCCAAAGGGCAGTGCAGAGAACTGGTAATGCAAGTTGCCTGCTTTGAAGCGGAGATATCTTCTGCAAGATTCCCTGATTGGGATATGCAGGTATGCCTCTTTTAAATCTAGAGTTGCCAATCAGGCATCTTTGCCTAGCATAGGAAGCAACTGGTGAAGAGTCAGCATCTTGAATTTTCGGATGTCCAGAAAGGTGTTTAGAATAGATAAGTCCAGAATTGGACGCCATGATTTGTCTTTTCTGGGTACCAGGAAAAGTCTTGAATAGAAACCTTGTCCCTTTTCCTCTTCTGGTACTAGCTGAATAGCCCCCATGCTCATGAGGGAAAGTACTTGTTTCTGGGCCTCTGCCCACTGATTTGGGAGCAGGTCTGGCCATCTGTTTGGAATTGGCAACGTATGGAAATTAAATCTGTATCCCTGGGATACTATATTTAAAACCCATTTGTCCTGGGTTATAAGTTGCCAGTTTCTTGCATGAAGAGCCAGTTTTCCCCCCAAAGGGGCAGCTAAAAGGTAAGTGCTTGGTAAGTGTAAAGGGAAGTCATTGAGACTGCTTACCATAGGGAGGTGTCTTGTTATTTACAGACTTGGAAGAGGAGGCACCTCATTGTTTTGTTCTGAAAGTCCCTTGGGACTGAAACCTGGTGCTTTTGGAATGTCTGGGTTTGACTTGAGTGGCTCTCGAAGGAACTGGGAAGGACCCGTTCTTAGTAGGCCAGTGCCAACTAAATCTTGGAGGTTGCACTTGTAAGAAATCTTTCACAGTTTGTATAGATTTAACTTTATCTTCCATCTTTTTTAGGACTTCTTCAGCCTTATTACCAAAGAGACGGTCCTCTTGTAAAGGAGCATCCAACAATTTTGCTTTAACATGATCAGGCAGAGTTTGCTCTTTGAGCCAAGCATGCCTTCTTAGCACAGACCCAGTTACAGCAGCCCTGTAAGAGGCCTCCAAAGAATCAAAACCACATGGCAAAGTATGTTTTCCAACTTGTTCAGCTGAATGCAATGTATCCTGTAAATCATTATTTTCCACACAGTCAGAAATTAACATAATTTTCTGTTTAAGCAGTCCTATGATATGCTGTTGATATTTTAGCATATGAAATTGACAGTTTAAAGCCCTGATTGCCAAGGTTGCAGAAGTGTAAACCTTCTTACCCCATCTATCCAGCACCCTGGAATCTCTATCAGAAGGAGTAGGATTTTTAGCAGTAGAAGCCTTAATGCCCTTGGGACCCTGAGAAATGGTTTCAGGATCCACAACAGGATTTTTGAAAAGGAATTTGTGGGAGTCAGGAACCCTGTAGTATCTGTCTGGCTTACAATGAGATGGAGGCAGAGAATCAGGAGCCATACTAGATTCTGAAAAAAACATCATCAACAATGTCTAGAACAGGACGTATAGTCAAAGGCCTATGCTGAGGAAGAAGAAGAAAATCCCTAAGTTTCATTTTAGATTCAGAAAAATCCTGACTTTCCCAGTGGAAATGTTCCCTTAAGGTATGCAAAGTTTCCCCAAAAGAAAAATCCTCAGGGGGAGAAGCAGAAGGAATGGAATCTTCTGCATCAGAGTCCTCATAAGTAGGTATAGACAATTTCTGTTCATTAGAAAAGTCAGAAGAAATAAAATCCTGTTCAGAAGATTCATAGTCAATATCTTGCCTAGGCCTCTTAGAAGGGGGGGTTGACTACCCCTGATCAGAGTAATTAAATCTTCAGCCATTTTGATCATTTGTTTCTTAGACATAGGGGCCTGCACATGTGGCCTAGGCATCGGTCTTTTAGACATAGGTCGAGATTTTGGCCTTAATTTTGAAGATGGTGTCGGTCTAATGTACAAATCTGTAGACCTGAAAACATCCTCAGAAGCCGGTGCCTGCACAGCGGCTCCGGACTCATCCAAAGTAGAGACATCCACGGGTTTCATAACTGAAGCATCTCACCGCATACTGGACTCCGAATGGGTCTCAGTAGAGGCCTGCGAATCAGAATTAGCGGGTATCAGGGGCTGCGAAAGCACCTCACTGAGTACCGACGAACTGGCGACTGGCTTAGGAGAAGCGTCGTCGGCAGTTTTGTACCTCAAGGGCCTGTCTCTGTCTTTTTCTTTGCGTTTTTTATGTATTCCGGTAGACGGATTGCTAACCAATGACATTTCTGGATAATTAAAGCATGAGACAAAATATTTAGAAGCAAAAATGTACCGACGGTTAATAGTGCATTGATTGAATAAAGCACAGAACTGACAGCAAGGTACGTCGTGGTCAGGGCCTAGGCAAGGAATACAGTACAAATGGAAATCCTTATGAGGTATTTGCTGCCCACAAGTAATGCAATTATTAACTTTTACTGACATTGGTAAGGAGCAAGAAAAAGTTTCCCCAACGGGGTACTTAGCTTTTTAATTGAAGTCTTCGGATCTGAAACTCGAAAACGAAAATTTCAGGAGTTGGCCGACCGGCACTTGCAAACGTCTTCTGCTTCGGGCACTGCATGGCAAGAAAGACTAATGTAATGGTGTTGGCTGCATGTTTTATACCCCTGACGACCTGACATCATGGAAGAAGGGACAGCAACCGACGCAGGACCCAACACTTTGTTAATCAGGCCGACTGAGGGCAATCTGCCAGCAGATTACCCCAAATGTAATGACTGGAACAGTGAAACATGAAGAACATCATTCTGTTCCATTAATTGCAGAAGTAGGTTCTGTATCAGTTTGAGTAATCTCCATTATAAAGCTATTTATGATTTTTATATAAAATACTGGTCAAGTTAAATAGTCAGATAGCTTGGGTTTGATGTAATAAACAACTTCAGATCAGATAAAGTATACACAGAGAGGTATCACATTTAACATGATTGATATATGCTTAGTTAGATTTTCTTTGTTTCTGTATGATACTTGAGTTTTTAACTGTATTAGTGGCATCAATTACTGTCCCCGCAATTAAACAAAAAAGGCCTAAGTAGCAGTATTCTGACATACGTTTTTGTTTATTATGAAGTGCTGTAACCTTTTTAGTTATTTCTATAAATAAATGAAGTTACAGTCCCTACTGCATTTGGAGATGACTTAAACATTTACTTTCACCAATTCACCTCTGCCGTACTAAAAAAATCAATAATATATATTCAAAAGTTTCCAAATGCAATCAATAGCAAATTTAGAACTTTTAGATATGCAAGCAGTTGCCAGTTAAGCAAATTTAACATATTTTGGCATTCATCTCAGTACACTGCAAACTTTAAAGTTTCTGTCACAAGTTACATTTGACTTTGTTTAAGCTCTTCTTTGATTATTGAGATAGGAGCTAGTTCAAGTGGTTCTGGGAAGAATTTATAGTAGCAGTTAAGGAACAAAAAAAAAAACTTTTAAGTTATTATATAATTCTAAACTGCAACCTTTTCAAATGCAGGACATCTCATGTACCTCATTATTTATTCATTTTAGTCATTTAGACCTTATTTTTATGTTTGAATGATATTAAACATAGATTTGTAACCTGAATGAAATGCATATATATTGCTAGACATTTAACAATCTTATCCTCCTCCAAAATACTTGAAAAATGTATTCAAAACAATTGCTAATCTATCTCCTGAAGGAGGAACTCTTATCCACACAATATGGGTTATGTCCTTCTCTCAGTACTAAAACTCCACTTGTAACTTATATAGATGCTAGAACAAAAAAACGCACCACAAGGACTATAGGATAGTTTCATTTAATAAAATAAAAAATAAAATCCACAAGCCATCACTGTTAAGCACTTTTATCAAAATAATATGACTTCATCAGAACAACCAACCCAACTAAACCTGAATACTCACTACAGAATTACTCAAGAACCAACACATTATATTAATTCATTAGCCAATGTACTGTTTTTCAAGTGTCATAGTCACTGAAAACTTTATAAAATATATAAAACATTTAGTACATGAAATACAATAAAATACATAAATATTCTTTTATGCTAACCAACCCTACTGTTGATACTTTGCCTATGTCAAGTCAGTTTATCATGTTACATAATTAAAAAAAAATAAATAATAAAATGAATAAATTTAATTACAACACCTATCTTTGTAACTATGTTATTTGGTTTGCTCTTTCTTTTAACACTGGGAAAATAGATAGATGGCCATTTAAGCCTGGGGGAAGTTGGCAGCCAACCTATGTTGCCATATTAGTTCCTTTTTACATAAGTAATTTTTCCAATCTCCACCCCTCACATCCTGGCTAATTGCATCCACAATACCAAACTTAAACCGTGTATGCCCCATACAGTCCAAACTATGTCTTTAGAGGGCATTCATCTCTTTCTTATTCTTAATTTCATATAGGTGCTCGTATATCCTACATTTAAGGGCCCTCTCAGTTTTCCCAATGTAAAACTCATTCACGTGTTGCACAGTGCAACATAAACTATCTTGTTAGTGTAACAGTTCCCTTTTCTAAGATGTATAACACTACCAATCCTGTTGTTTAAGGTTACAGATGGAACCTGCAAAATATACCCACATTGGAAACATCGCCTGCAGGGTTTAGTATTTTCCCCAGTGCTGAACTGGCCCACCTTGAATTTCTCCAAATTAAACTTAAAATTGTTGCCAACCTTCATAGAAAAGATTGGTTTCTCACCAATCTTCCTGTATATTTCACTATTGGTCTTAAATATACCACAGTTTTTATACAAGATCGGTTTAATTCTGTTCGATAAAGGACTGTGTTGGATAATGCATGCTTGATTAAAGTTCTTGATGTCTGTACTTGAGGGGAAATCATTATCTTGATCACCTCTATTGGTTCCTGGTCCATTGACCAATTCATCCTTCCTGGACTCAATCCTTATATCCCCAATACCTAAAAGGGGTTTATATTTCTTCCCCCATTCCTCAAAGATCTCTTTTATAATAGGTTCAACTATGTGGGGTGGATATCCTCTCTCAAAAAACATAGTCTTCAATAGGTCAAGCCCTTCTATAACATCTTCCCTCTCAGTAGTCATTCTAACCACTCTAATAGCGTGACCCTTCACTATGCTTTTTTCAGATTTTTAGGGTGGTGGCTTAAATAGTATAAGTAAGCATTACAAAAGGTAGGCTTACGATACACATTGGATTTAAAACCACAGTTAGTCTTAGAAATCTTCACATCAAGGAAACTAATTTCTGATCCATTGGTCTCATAGGTGAACTTTAAAATGTTAGTAGTATTATTTAAATATTCAATGAAATGGGGTATATCTTCCTGTTTCCCCTTCCACAATATAAAAATATCGTCCAGAAATCTTAGGTATGTTAATACATCCACCTTGAATCTGCTATTAAAAACATACTGTACTTCCCACCCCAACAAAACCAAATTGGCATATAGGGGTGCACAGGCTGCTCCCATGGCAACCCCTCTTATTTGTTGGTAGTACTTGCCCTCAAAAATATATAGTTGTTGTCAAGAACATGTGCCATGATTTCTCAAATAAGTTGGAGTTGTCCAGGATCCAAATTGGAGCATGCCTGTAAGATGCCTTCAAAAAATTCCATCCCCTTAACTCTGGGAATGCATGTAAATAGATCCTGGATGTCTATAGTTAAAAATATGACCTCCTCAGACCAAAGCTCTTGCTTTAACTCTCCTAAAAAATCCCAAGAGTCTTTTATGATATGTGGTATACCCTCCAAAACATGTTGGCAGGTTTGTCCACAAACACTGCCAAATTATGTGTTTTAGATCCACATGCTGCCACAATAGCTCTAAAAGGTGGAGAAACAATACTTTTATGGATCTTAGGTATACCAAAAAAGACAGGGATCTTAGGATAAGCATTGGCAAGGAAATTGTATATTTCTAGGGTAATCCTTTGTTCTAACAGATATTCCTCAAGATAACTGTCTATACGCTGATAAGCAATATTTATCTGGTTTCTGGAAACCTAAAGGTACTTCTTTTCACCAAATAGCATATCATGCATAATGTTAATATAATCATCAGTGTTGAACACAATTCCACCTCCTTTGTCTGGGGCCATTATCCTAAGAGTCCTGTCTCCTCTCAGTTCTTTCATTAAAATTCTTTCTTGGGGGTTCAAGTTAGAAAAAAACTTCCTTTCCTCTGCCCATAATTCATAAATTTCAAAGGTGTTTATCAAAGGATGCAAGGGTGGATTATGCATACTATTTTTCCTGATACTATCTTTTTTGTAGGAAATTGTGGAACCATAGGAAACCTCAGGAAACAATGCCTGGAAATTTAATTTTCTGGTGTAGAGATGTATATCTACCATAACATCAGCTAAATCAGGGACTTGGGTAGGGGCAAATTTAAACCCCTTAGAAAATAAGGTAAAAATTCCTCTTTAATCTCTATAGAAGTATAATTATAGATGTTAAACACACAAAAAGAATGAACAATTTGGGCTTCATCTTCACTCAATAATAGTCTCTGCCCCTCCCCCAATTGCCAAATCCTTTCCATGGATTTCCCTGATTGTAAAAATCTTTCCTTTCCATATTCCTATTGGCTATTCTTTTCGAGCGTCTGGGTACTTGTAAATCCCCCATATTAGAACCACCATTATCTTCTGTATCAATAATCTTCTGCCCCTGTCACTACCTTCATATGTATCACCCTGTATCAGATCTTCTTGAATCATATCATTCTCAATTTGAACAGTCCTCTTTTCTGAATAGATTTTGTTAATGGGGTATGCTTCATGAAATTCATATTGGCGCATGTCATGATTCAATTTTCTTTTTTTCCTTTGAAATTGTATATTACACTTATTCTCAGATCTGTTCATTACTTTAACATACAGTCCCTCATACTGTTTAAACAACAAATCCTGTAATATGCTGTTATTCATTTCATCTAATTCCTTCTCCAATTTTACTTTCATTTGCTCCTGGTAAAACACTACCTTTTCCAATAATTCTAAACTACACTTGTCAAAAATACTAACAAAATCACTAATAATTTCCTTATCATAATATAAACCAAAAGGAAATTTAAAAACACGGAAACCTTGTGGTACAATTTTTAAAAAAAATGCACTCAGCAAAATACATAGCTTCGATTTGCAACATTTTAAATTTATAAAGCTTTTTTTCAAAGGCAAAAATCAAGTCTTTCAAAGAATTATATACATAAGTATTAGATTTATGATTGATAGCTTTTTCAGCAGTCATGTTTTTGGAGTCTTTAAAGTTAAAGCTCTTTTTCAAAAGGTTACCATATTTTTTAGAAATGTCAACACCTTGCACCAATGAATGGGACAGTTCAGTTTGGTGACCACCAAAAACTGAATCCACTGCCCCTGAATGGGTAACCTGGGAATGAGTTATGTTTACAGTACCTTGTTTAGATGCACTCGGCGAACTCCTAGTGGATACGCAATTCTCCGTCTGTATGAAGTCAACCTCCTTCTCATGATAAATTGGTCCATTGTGGGAGGAACACAAAGCCTTCCTTTGCTGGTAAAGAGAATCTCCACCTTGTTGTATAACACACTCCCGCATTGTGTTACCACTGCCATGATGGACTTCAGCTGCCGTAGTGACATCATTACATCTCCTCTGCTCACGAACCTCTCTATCTGATGAAATAGGAGCTTCGTCATCACCATGGGAACCCACATCCTGTTTCCACTGCTGCATGTTGTCTCCAAGGCATTTGGAGCCCATGTTTCCAGCCTATGCCTTGAAAAAAGTTCAAGCAGTTTGGAAACCTCTCCTTTGAGTTCCGCAACCTCTTTTTTAAGTTCACCAATCTCCCCTGCCTGTGTAAGGTTCACATCTGCTGGTGAACCAAAGGTATCCAAAGAATCCATGAGTCCCCACACCACAGGGATATGACCAGGAACAACAAAGTGGTGTGTCGGTGCAAAAATAGAACCAAGAACAAAAAACGCACCACATGATGCTGTCAGTAAAGCTAGAGATAACACAAACTACTCTCTTCCATATTTCTAGACTTATCTAAAGTCTTCGACACAATCATAGCAAACAATAACTTCAAGTGCCCTCATTAGGTCTCTGTCAGCCCACCCTTTTTTTTCAAAAGCTATCTAGCCAATAGGTATCAGTCAGTAAAATGGCATTCCACATTCTCTCCATAACTCCAGTCACCACTGGTATACAACAGGGCTCTATCTTTGGTCCCCTCCTCTTTACCACTTTCACCAACACCCTCTACACATCCACGCAACAGTCCTCCCTAATACAGTACATGGATGACTCCACACTCATTTGTGCACCTGACAATGTGACACAACTCCAAAAAAAATTACTCAAGAAGCTTTAACAGCAACTGAAATATGGCTTGCTTTGTAACTCACAAGTCATGTTCAACCCTAAAAAAAAAATAAATCCCTCTCTCATGAAAGTCCTCTCTCTTGCTAATACAACCGTTAAAGTCACTTCTCATAGCAAATTATTAGGGATGACAATCTTAAATTTGACCTGCATGTAAATAATTGCATAAAAAAAAAATCACCAAAACTAGGGATGCTTTATGGAGCCAAAAGCTTTCTCACTGATGCAACAAAAGCTCCACTTGCTACTATTTATTTCCTCCCCACACTTCTTTATGGTGCTCCCATCGTTACTAATCTCTAGATGCCACAAAAATCAAATCTTAAACAATGCTATAACAAAGTTACTAAATCTGCAGCAAATACCTCTTTCAGAACCCATCAATGTACAGCACTAAAAAGCCTAAATTGGTTAGAACTGCCCCATCAACTAGCATATACCTTCTTACCACATATAAAATTATTCAGATTCTATCAGCTTGTCTAGCACTAAATAACATTCTACGCAATCATGTTCCTAGTCAGTCATTATAATCCAGTGACAGAAAACTCCTGTCTGTGTTCAAACCTATCAGATCTGCCTGGTATTGTCTGCATATGTACCATGTCGCTAAGGCCTGGAATTCCTTATCTTTATACATCAGGACAATACCCTCCCTGCCATCCTTTAAAACCATTTTGAAAGAATTCCTAGCCAAAAGCTGACGCTATTGTTGCTCAACACGAGGATGAACTATATCCCTAAATTTGGACAAATACCTATTAATACCTTACATCACCTTACAATCCCTTCTTCACTTACTTCCTTACTTCTAGCAATTTCTCTCAACTGGCTTTCTCTCTAAATATACCATAAGCCTGCTTTTCTCACTTTCCATTGCAATTCCTGTTTGTATTACACTAACTTACATTTAATTTCTCTACAAACTAGCAACATTTTCTCTAATTATTAAATCATTGTCGTATAAGTTGTATCTGTCCTTAACTAATGTTTCATATTATGTCTATTTTGATATAATTATTTACACTGCACTTGTTTTTGTATTATTTTTAAAGACTGTAAAATTATTATTCTTAAAATGTTTTGTAATGCTTTGGAGCATTTCTCCCTGGGCCTTTGCTGAAAATGGGCTCCTACCTAAATAGACTTTCCTGGTAATCAAATGTCAATAGATAATGCGAATAAATACATTAAAAAATATTTTTTATTTGTTTTACAGAACTACAGTTCAAATACCTTTTATCAAAGAGATTCACTTTAACTGCCTGTGGAACAACATTAATAAAAAATGGATCAACAGTGTTGTAGTGATGAGATTATATAAAAAAAAACAAATCAAGTAGACTATTTTATTTAAAAGGTCATTCAGACTTAATATAAAGTACAGTTGTGTAAGAAAACTTACCACAACACTGGATGTTTGAATGATCACTGCTTCAGTAACCTATGCTATATTGGTCATATACTGCAAGGGTGTAAGAGCCAGCCTACTTCCAAAGCTTCAGGACACCTTCTGAGTGCACAAATCATTAGTCAGCTTGATCTGAGCTGACTAAAAAGACAGATTTAGGTACCGAACACATTTGAGCTTTCACGCCAACATTGAGAGGGAGGTTGAGCTATGAAAGGATAGTTTAAGGAACAACATAAAATAATAGTCTACACCCTGCCAAAAATAACATACAAAGAAATAAGGCAGAAGGAGGGAGGGAGCAGATACTACAGTTGCGATAATTCAAACATCTACTGTTATGGTAAGTTTACTTACACAGCTGTACTTTTGCATTGCTACTGTAGCCTAAGCAGATTACTAGAGTTTACAAATTTTGAGATGTGGAAGAAAAAGAGTCGAAGGGCACCTGGCGAATGGTACTAGCAAAGCCTGAGCTAGAGCAAGAGAATGATTCAAGCTTACAGTACCTTGTAAAAGAATATACAGAGGACCAAGTTGCTGTTTCTAGAATACTTCTAGAATCTGACCCTTTCCAAAAAGCCACAGATAAAGCCAAGGTCCTAGTAGAGTGTGCCTTGACCATGCCTGGAATAGTCTTCTTGTGGTGAGTATAACAAAAGGTAATGGCCTTAAACAGCCATTTAGAAATAGTCTTCTTTGACACAGGTTGTCCCTCCTTCTTACCTTCACAAGAAATGAACAATTGATCTGAATATCTGAAAGGTCTAGTTCTGTCAAAATAGTACCTGAGGTGTCAGTGGAAATGCAAGGTGTGGATTATCCTTTCTCCCTCGTTTTAGGTTCAGGAAAGAAAATGGGGAGACGGATAGTTTGGATTAAAGTAACCTGGAATACCACTGTAGGCATAAAAGGTTTAATTCTCAAAAATACCTGTCTCTGTGGAAAATGAGGAAGGGCGGACTCATCATAAGAGCTTGCAACTTAGTTTCTCTTCTTGCAGAGGACAGAGCAATCAGTAAAACTGTTTTCCAGTTGTGACAATGTGGGGTATTGCCATCTGTGCCAGGGAGAGTGAGGTGTGCATGTATAACGTATGCCAGCATAGTTAGCTGGAGTTTTGTAAATAATTTTATGTCATTTGATTATCACACTGACTTGCACAATTGCTTCTGGTAAAAATGTATCAACAGTGTTATTATAACTGATTACATGTATATGTTTAAACAAAGAATTCTGGAAGGGAAGAGTAGAAGTTTTTTAAATTGTTCTATAATTTTCAAATACTGCACAGACCTTAGCAAAGCTCTGAATTTGTATTGTACGAGAGTCAGATGACCAAATGTGACATCATTCTACAACCAGCACTGAGAGGATGGAACTCTCACAGCAGTTTGTTTTCTTTTGTTTTCTTTGGAACCTGATATACAGTGGATATAAAAAGTGTACACACCCCTGTTAAAAGCCCAGGTTTTTGTGATAAAAAAATGAGACCACAAATCATTTCAAAGAT
This sequence comes from Protopterus annectens, assembly GCF_019279795.1. Taxonomy (NCBI): domain Eukaryota; kingdom Metazoa; phylum Chordata; order Ceratodontiformes; family Protopteridae; genus Protopterus; species Protopterus annectens. The sequence continues at coordinate 973,272,642 of NC_056745.1, read as the reverse complement.
TTTCCAACCTTTAATGTGACCTATATCCTGCACAATTCAATTGAAAAACAAACTGTTAGGGGAAAAATATAAAAAATAGAGAAAAACATACAATACGCTGGTTGCATATGTGTGCACACACAAACTAATACCTTGTTAAAGCACCTTTTGATTTAATTACAGCATTCAGTCTTCTTGGGTACACACCTGCCATCAATTAAAGGGACTCTGATTAACTCCAATTATACAACGACCCCCCATTAATATTCAAAAACGTGCACGCTGATTGGTCAGTGTGCACATTGTAAATCCGAGTTATAGTAACGGAAAAAGGTCCGGTCGCCCAGACTTTTTCCATTACTATAACTCTTTTTTTACAGCAACACTGTCTCGCTATGTTAAATGAGTTTAACATAGCGAGACAGCTTTAAAAAAAGCAACAGAGATTCTCCGTTGCTTTTTTTAAAGCTGTCTCGCTATGTTAAACCCATTTAACATAGTGAAACAGTTTGTGAAAAGCAACGGAGATCTTGCTTTCTCCGTTGCTTTTTTCAAAACTGTCTCGCTATGTTAAATGGGTTTAACATAGCAAGACAGCTTTAAAAAAAGCAACGGTGATTCTCTGTTGCTTTTTGTAAAGCTGTCTCGCTATGTTAAACCCATTTAACATAGCAAAACAGTTTGTAAAAAGCAACGGAGATCTTGCTTTCTCCGTTGCTTTTGCCCACATCTCTGATGTACTGCATAGGCATACGCATGCACAGTACATCAGAACTGCCGCAGAATACCAAACAGCTGCGGAAGGTCAGCAAGGAGGTATTATACAGTGCCATTATTTAAGAAAAGTAATTTTTTTTTCTTAAATAGTGTCATTGTATAATAGCAATAACCCACTTCTGGGTGTGGGTAATGCTGGATTTACCCACGGTTGGCTTTGTTTGGCCACTCGGGATTCGCCCTCGTGACCAAACCACACCAACCATTGGTAAATTCAGCATTACCCACACCCAGGCGTGGGTTATTATTATAATAAACTTCAGCTGTCCTAGTAGGATTTTCCTGACATATACTCAGTTGCCTGCTACAGCAAAAGCCATGGTTCGCAGAGAGATTACAAATCATCAAAGGAATCTCATTGTTGAAAGGTATCAGTCAGGAGAAGGGTACAAAAAATTTCCACAGCATTGGATATACCATGGAAGACAGTGAAGACAGTCATGAAAAAGTGGAGAAAATATGGGACAACAGTGACATTGCAAATAACTGGATGTCCCTCCAAAATTGATGAAAAGACAAGATGATGTTTGGTATCTACTTCTCTGAAGTACAGGCTAACACAGAAGGTCTTTGGCTAACAAAGTTTGCAGATGACTGCAAACTAGGAGCCATAATTAAATCTCCTAACGATGTGGATATCCTACAAAAGGGCCTCACTGAGGCAGATGCCGGGTGTCAAAGCCATGGCCTCAAGCTCAATGCCAAAAAGGCCATTGTCATCCCTTTTGGTAAAAACTCTGTATCCATGAACTACCACATAGGTGGTAGTCTACTTAACACCGAAAGTGTGATAAGAGACCTTGGGACACAGGTTGACAGTAGTCTCTCCTTTGATGATCACATTGCCACAGCAGTCAGGAAATCCTTCTACATGGCACACCTCATCACAAAAGGTTTCTCATCCAGAAAAAAAGAGGTCATTGTCCCCCTCTACTCGTCACTCATTAGACCCATTATAGAGTACAATGGCCCTTTTGGTATGTACCTCACAAGACATCTACAACAACTGGAAAGGCCACAGATATACCTCACAAAGAGGATTACCGGCCTCAAACAGATGCCCTACGCAGACCGTCTCAAAAAACTCAAGCTTTACTTTGTCGCATATCACCTACTAGCTGAGCTATGTCAAACCCAGAGCTGTTGGACATGCTCCATGTAGATAAATCCGAATCCCTCTGAGCTACACGCTCTAGGGACCTAAACCTTGTCACCACAATAAACAGAACATGCTGGAGGGATAGATTCCTGTCTCAGAGACGTCCTATACTCTGGAACAAACTACCTTTCTATATCAAACAAACCTCCTCATTAGCACTCTTCAAGAAAAATCTTGATGATTGGATGGGAGATAGGAAATTCACCCCGGGGATCACTTCTGTAGCTCTGCTTGACAGGGGCACAGGAAAATAATTTTGACAGGGGCACAGGAAAATAATTTTCTTGGGTGGCAAAAGCCTGGGTACTGTTTGGCTAGGCTTATATAGGCCCCTAGGGCCAATAGCCTAGTACCTACCTATGAACCTATGAGAACTGGTCAGAGAGGCTGCCAAGAGACCTATAGCAACAATGAAGGAGCTGCAGGAATTTCTGGCAACTGGTTGTGTTCTATATGTGACAACAATCTCCCGTATTCTCCATATGCCTGGACTATGGGGTAGGGTTGCAAGACAGAAGTCTTTTCTTACACAGAAAAACATCCAGACTTAGCTAAAATTTGCAAAACAATACATCAAGTCTCCCAAACGCATGTGGAAAAATGTGTTATGGTCTGATGAGACCAAGGCTGAACTTCTTGGCTGCAATTCCAAAAGGTATATTTGGCACAAAAACAACACTTTGCAATGCCAAAAGAACACCATCCCCACGGTGAAGCATGGTGGTGGTAGTATCATGCTTTGGGGTTGCTTTTCTTCAGCTGGAACTGGGGCTTTAGTCAAGGTGGAGGGAATTACAAACAGTTCAAAATACCAGTCACTTTTGACCCAAAACCTTCAAGCATCTGCTAGAAAGCTGAAGATGAAGAGGAATTTCACCATTCAACATGACAATGACCCCAAGCATACATCCAAATCAACAAAAGAATGGCTTCACCAGAAGAAAATTAAAGTTTTGGAATGGACCAGCCAGAGCCCAGACCTAAATCCAATAGAAAATGTGTGGGGTGACGTGAAGAGGGCTGTGCACAAGAGATGCCCTCGCAATCTGACAGATTTGGAGCACTTTTGCAAGGAAGAGTGGGCAAATATTGCTAAATCAAGATGTGCTATGCTGATAGACTCCTACCCAAGAAGACTGAATGCTGTAATTAAATCAAAAGATTCTTCAACAAAGTATTAGTTTATTGCTGTGCACACTTATGCAACCAGCTTATTGTACATTTTTTATATTTTCCCCCCTAACAGATTTGTTTGTTTTTCAATTGAATTGTGCAGATTATAGGTCACAATAAAGGTGGGAAAATTTTGAAATGATTTATTGTAGTCTCACTTTTTTATATCACAAAAACCTGGCATTTTAACAGGGGTGTGTACACTTTTTATATCCACTGTAAAAGATTTATGTCACTTATTACAGGCAGTAGTAGTTGTTCAGTTCAGTCTGTTGGAAGCTCATTATCTTGGCTTGTGGAAGTAAACATTTCAGCATCTAATCTTGCCATGCTGTATTAATTAGGTTAGCTAGGGAACAGTTATTCTTTAGACAGTCAGGAAATACAGTGAGATTAGTTAAGTAGTGATGTAATGTAGTCCAATCTCACCTTCATTCTTACCCCTGGGTTTGGAGCCGAACCTCGGCTCCGACTCGGCCATACTCTAGCTCAAAGTCTTCAATTGGCTCGTAGCTAAGAGGTATCCCATCATGCAACAGACCCATTCCCCAGATCTCGTTTGCCACTCGTTACGCTCATATGTGGTCTCGCTTTTGGCTGTGGCTAAGTATACTTTTTTCTAAGTTCTTGGCTATTTGTTGATCATAAAAAGCTATTTTTATAACTACTGTGTGTGTCTCTCTTGTTGGTTGTGTGGCCTTTACGTTGGCCGTTTTTGGTATCCCGTTCACTCCCTTTCTTCCCATGGGCTAGGCCCGTTTCAGTTATAGGACCTAGTCCTCCCCATTGTTTCCATGTGGTCTTTTTGTTTTGTGCTTCTTGTATACTTATTAGCTTATTTAGTGTTTTGTCATCTCTGGTAGTGGTGTTATTCTGCCTTTGTTTTCCAGGCTAGGCCCGTTTAAATTAGAGGACCTAGTCCTCCCTGTAGTTTCTGGCCCTCCAAAATCCCCTTCTGATGAGGACTCAGTGTTCCTGAAGGCTTTTGGGTCTCAGCCTTCCACCTCTTGGGTCTCTCCCCCTTTTGATGAGCTACTAGATCTCGTCTGTCAATAGGTGTGGGAAACTCCTGACACTGTCCCTAGGAGACCCAATAAGTTTTTGTCCACTGCCACAGACAAGGAATATCTGACAAAAGGCGTTGCAGTAGATGCCATGGTGGTGGCAGCAGCCACCAAGAAGGAACTTGCTGAAACTTTGTGTACGGTCTATCTGCCTAACAAGGAGTCCTGGGCCATGGATAGGTATGGGAAGCGTGTGTTTACCTCAGCGGCCTTTACTCTGCGGTCGCTGAACCACTTGATGCATTTTACAAGGCTCCAGAGAGATCTCCTAAAAGACCTAGGATATTCTCTACAGGGTAACGTTTCTGATGCCGTGGTATAGAAGGTCAATGCATAGATGTCTACCCTAAATTCCCTTACCAACTCCTCCATGAGGCTGATCTCATACGCAGCTGACGGAGCGAGCAGGGCAGCGGGTTCTGGAGTCTTTCTTAGGAGACACTCCTGGAAGCCCCTGTGTAATTTAGTGGAGGCCTACAAGTCTACGTTCACCAATGCCCCATTTGATGGTTCATCATTATTCGGAACCAAGGTGAAGGACACTCTCACTTGGTGCGAGCAGGAAGGAAAAACCCTGTCTACCATGGGAGTCCATTTTTCCATGCCTTCTAGACCTTACCCCAAGGGCCAGAAGGGTGGGAAAATGTGGTTCAGGAAGTCACAGAGGTTTTTTCAGGATGCACAAAGTGATTCCCCCTCCAGATGCAGAGGAGGGGGTGGAAATTCAGGTAGACGCTGCCCAAGAGGCAGAGGAGGCCTGCATAACCAGGGGGACCGTGATTCCTTTCGGGGTTCTCCCTACCAGTGCCCTGAAGTGAGGCATAACTGTGCATCTCTGGAGCTGATCGGGGTCGCATTTCTTTATTCCCAGAAGCCTGGCAAGACGTCACCCAAGATGAGTGAGTATTAAAGATAATTTCCAGAGTTTATCATATTCCCTTCCCTTCTCCTCTCCCGCCAACCAAGAGAATACCAGACATTCCACCCAGTCACAGGGATTCTGCAACTTTAGAAATAAAAAAGTTGCTTTCAAAGAGAGCCATCCAGCCTGTCCCTGCAGACCAAGTAGGATTAGGGACTTACTCCAGATTCTTTTTAGTGCCGAAAAGAACAGGGGACCTGAGACCCATCTTGGATCTCAGCCGATTGAACCTACATGTACAAAAGTCCAAGTTCCGCATGGTCACCTTACAGTCAGTACTCCCTCTGTTAGGGAAAGATGTGTGGATGTGCTCCATTGACCTCAAAAATACTTACTACCATATCAAGATGGACAGGGCATCGCAAAGTCATCTATGCTTCCGTTTGGGAGCCAGTCATTTTCAGTTTTGCGCTCTGCCCTTTGGTCTCACACAGCCCCCAGGGTGTTCATCAAATACATGGCAGTGGTAACGGCTCACTTGAGATGTCAGGGATTCCAAGTGTTTCCGTACCTGGATGACTGGCCCCTTTCTGCAACCACCAGGCATCTACTGTTACAGACCAGGGACGCCAAGATTACACTGTGCCAAAGGTTAGGAATTACTCTAAATTGGGAAAAATCTTCCTTGATGCCCTTGCAGCATGTCAGTTTTATCAGCACCGAACTAGATACGGTGCTCATGAGGGCCTTCTTACCAGAAGACAGAATTCAGGCTCTACAACAGCAGGTCTACACCTTACTACTATTGAGGAAGATCAAGGCAAAAGTGGTCCTCAGGTTATTAGGGACCATGGCTGCCATGATCATGCTAGTTCCCCTTGCCAGATTACACATGAGGGTTCTTCAGTGGCTGCTTTTCGCCCAGTGGTCACTACAGTATCTTCCACTCTCCCATTTTATTCTGATTACAGACACATTCAAGCAGGATCTACGCTGGTGGCTTCAGGCCTGCAATATCAATGTGGGAAAGCGTTTTGTCCCATTTTATCCAGTTGCCACGGTGACCACGTATGCCTCCCAGATCGGGTGGGGGGGGGCATTATCTCGGCAGGACAGTCCAAAGCATGTGGCAGGATCACGAGACCCATTTGCATATCAATGTCTTGAAGATGAGAGCAGTGCTATTAGCATTGCAAGCACTTCAGAGCTTTCTCCCTCTAGGGACAATTGCAATCCACTCAGACAACATGTCAGTGGTATGGTATCTGAACAAGCAGGGAGGAACCAAATCATACCTCCTTTGCAGAGAGGCACTTTGAGTTTGGCAGTGGGCGGTGTCTTCCCAATGCTTTCTAGTTGCAACACGTATACCGGGGAAGTCCAATGTGATTGCCGACAGGCTGAGCAGAGCTATCCTAATGCCTCAATAGTGGTCCCTGAACAAATATGTTGCAGAGAAGATAGTCCGCAGATGGGATCAGCCTTGCTGTGATCTATTTGCCAGCCCCTCAATGCCAAATGCAGCAGCTACTTCTCCCTTATCCTCCCGGAGGGGGGAGACACCCAGGGACACTCTGGTTTACGTTTGGCCCTCCGATCTTCTTTATGCCTTTCCACCGTTTCCTCTGATATCAAAGGTCATTCAGAAAGCACAGTCTTTGGGAAGCAAAATGATCCTGATTGCCCCACACTGGCCTCATCAGATTTGGTTTCCCTTCCTTCAACCCTATCTAATGGATGATCCCTAGATTCTGCACCCAGATCCAGATCTGCTGACTCATATGTCAGGACAGTTCCTTCCCTCCATCCAGACCCTCAAGTTGACAGCTTGGCTGTTCCAGTTCCATCCCTAGTCAGGCTTCATGATTTTTCCCCAGAAGTGGTCCACATTCTGTCATCTTCCCACAAGCCTTCTACCAGGATGATTTAAATGGAAGAGATTCTCCATTTGGGTCTGTGAAAGACATATTGCTCCTTATACAGCGACAATTTTGGCAATATTAGAATTTCTTTCTCAATTGTTCAGTCAGGGGTCAGCTGCAGCAACCATTAAAGTGCAACTGGCAGCAATTTCTACCTTTCACGTTGCTAATGAGCCCAATCTTATGCCTCATAGGCTTTGTAGGGCCTTTCTGAAAAAGACAATGTTACTCCAACCTCCAGTCTTTGATCCAGTAATGCCACGGGACCTCAATTTTGTATTACAGAAGCTCATCTTGACTTCCTTTGAGCCCACAGCTATGTGTGACATTAAATTCTTGTCATGGAAGACAGTATTCTTGGTAGCCATAACTTCAGCTAGGCGAGTGTCTGAGCTCCAAGCTTTATTGATTAAGCCACCTTATTTGGTGTTTCACAAAGACAGGGTCTCCTTAAGAACCAATCCTTCCTTTATTCCAAAGGTTGCTTCTGTTGTCTATATCAACCAATCCATTGAGTTGCCTGTGTTTTTTCCTGAATTTTCTAACAAGGCAGAATTTAAGTTTCATCAGCTAGACATTCATAGACAATTGCATTTCTATTTACATAGGACAAAAGATTTCAGGAAATCAGATCAACTGTTTGTCTCATTTTCAGACATTAGCCTCAGGGGTTCCTGTTTCTAAAGTAACCTTGTCTCGCTGGATTTCCAATTGCATCTCATTTATTTATGCTTCCAATGGCAAAGAATTACCCTTTAAAGTGAAGGCTCATTCTACACGATCTGTGGCTACCTCAACTGCATTTCAGGCTAGGATATCTATGGATGATATTTGTGCTGCAGCAACATGCGCTTCACCTCATACTTTTATTAGTCACTACAAATTAGCTCTGGTCTCTAGAGGCAGATCTTCCTTTGGTTCCACAGTACTCAAGAGTATTTTTCACTGAGCCACTCAAGGTCAAGGTGCTAGGGACGCTGTCCCAGGGGTAAGAATGAAGGCGAGATTGGACTATATAACATCAAGAAGTTATGTACTCACCATAACATTTGATGTATGTAGTCCATCTTGCCTTAAATTCTTAGTAACCCCCCCTCTTACATCCTCCTTGAGGACCTGGAGGTATAGTCTCTAGGTGTCAGTAGTCCTTTCTGTTGGGGTTGTTCTTCTTCTCAGTGTGTGTGTGTGTGAGTGTGTGTGTGTGTGTGTGTGTGTGCGTGTGTGTGTGTGTGTGTGTGTGTGTGTGTGTGTGTGTGTGTGTGTGTGTGTGTGTGTGTGTGTGTGTGTGTGTGTGTGTGTGTGTGTGTGTGCTTGCAGCAAACAAGATCTGGGGTATGGGCCTGTTGCATGATGGGATACCTCTTATCCATGAGCCAATTGAAGACTTTGAGATAGAGTATGGACGAGTCGGAGCCGAGGTTTGGCTCCAAACCCAGGGGTAAGAATGTAAGGCAAGATGGACTACATACATCGAATGTTATGGTGAGTACATAACTTCTTGTTTTCCCTTCATCTATTTGTATCTGTCCAACTGTGTTATTTTTATTTCTCCTGTGATTGAAACTCTGGTGTGTATTGTACTTAGATATTTCAAGTTTATTTAAGCGCTTTTCATCAAGTTTCAGACTTCATCAGAATAAAATCATATGATCATGACAAACATATATACATCACCCCACCTAACCACTGGTCAATGTAATTACATCATTTCCTCAAAATATATATATATATATATATATATATATATATATATATATATATATATATATATATATATATATATAAATACCGAAATCACTTTGCACATTTTTAATAATATTATTAATTTTTTAAAAATTTTTTAATAATTTTTTTTAATTTTACATGCGATAGAATCATGTTCATGACACATCAAAACGTTACTCATCTCCAGTGTTGGGTTTGAGCACCACCTTCCCCCTCCTCTGTTGGCCCTGGTACTGTCCACCATACCTCCAACTTGTTTGATTCCCATCCCTCTGGTTCATCAATCTTTCAGATCTCCTCAGAGAACATGATTCTAATGCATGTAAAATTATTAAAAATGTGCAAGGTGATTTCAGTATTTACAATCTTAGTCACTTGGTGATTGATGGGGAGTGGGCCAAACTTTTTTCTAAAGGGTTGAATTTTGTACCAGCAAAAAGGGCCAACCTGGTTGAAGCTATTGTATAGTTGAAAATGTTTACCAGGAAATTGAATTTGGCCCTTCATTTTTCAGACAATGAAAACTCAGCAGTACCAAATTCTCATTTGATTAGACCTAGTACCTTTATACCCCCTTCCCAGCCACTGGTTCACCTATTTGAAACTCTTTGTGAGAAAGAAATCAGGGAACTGAGGTTTAAAGGTATTACTGAAGCCTCTAATTTGGACAACAGGGAGAAAAAACTGCTCAATGACATATTGGGTAAGAGGGATGTCCGTACCATGAAATTGGACAAGGGTGGTGGGTTGGTGGTGATGGATGTTTCCAAATACAATAGTAAAATGTTTGAATTGTTGTTTAGTGACACTTACACTGAAGTCTCATGCAATGAGATGAACATAGCTTACAGGAATATTGATCTCACCCTGTATGAATTACTATTGAATGGTCAGTTGGAACTAAGTGAACACGATTTTTTAGACACCAAGGAAACAAGGATCCCAACTATTTTTGGGATCCTGAAGACTAATAAGTCAATCAGCAACCCACCCCTGTGTCCAATAGTAGATGCCAAGGCCTCTAAGACATTTGCCCTAGCAAAATTTGCTGACTGCAAGGAGAAGGGAGTACTTGATGGAAGAGGCACTATTATTAGGGACTCCTGGGATTTTCTCACCAAAATAAAACCTGAGATGTATGATGATGGTCTCATTATGGTGACCATCGACATTAAAGATTTATTCTCAGTCATACCACACCATGAGGGCTTGGAGTGGTTTTATGAATATTTGTGTTTCAACTCCAGTCTAGAGCATAACACCATCTTGACCATACATACATGTATAGAGCTTGTGCTCGAAAACAATTTAATTTGTTTCGAGGGCCAGCATTTTACACAAAAGCAAGGAGTAGCGATGGGTACCTGTTGTGCCCCCAATTTTGCCAACATTGTGCTGGCACACTGAGAGGATTTATTTATTTTAAATTCAACTTACAAAGACTCTTGGGCACTATACGGGTGGTACCTTGATGACCTGGTGATTTTCTGGAAGGGAAGTGAAGAGGAACTGGTTAGGTTCTTCATTTACAATAACCAAACCACCTGCTTCCTTAAATTCACCATGGCCAGAGATAATGACCAACTGAATTTTCTGGATGTAACAGTCAAAAAAGATTATGTAAACAAGGCTTTCACTTCTCATTTGTATAGGAAGCCAACATACTCAAACTCATTGTTGCATTTTGACAGCTGGCACCAAAAAAGAGCCCTAGTCAAGGGCCAGTATATTAGCTTAACTAGAATGGTGTCAGGACTGGAGGATTTTTTGAGTGAGTGTGCCAAGTTAAAAAACATGCTGACCGGAAGGGGTTACCCTGGCAATTTTGTTCAGGACATTGCCAATGAGGTAATTAGAAAAAGGGAAATTGGGACATTTTTTTTGCCTATTGTCCAATAAGAATGGTCCCATTGGAGCAATCCAGACTGGGAGACAGGATAGTTTCTCAAGAGCTTTTATTCCTCCTTTTAGTGTTGACTTCTATGACATCAGGAACATTATATGTAGATTATGGGACATGTTCACTATTGATAACGAAGTACACTCAGTAGTGGGACACAAGCCCACTATAGTTTACAAGAGGAAAGTTAGTCTAAAGGGCCTATTAGAAAGAGACTCTAGTGCACCCACACTGGGTGGTTGTTACAAATGTGGGAGATGTAATCGGTGTCCAGACATGTTTCAAGGTGAGGCCATCAAACTCACTGGTTATGGTATGGTAAAACCTAGGAAGAAATACCTCTGTTACTCAAAGGGGGTTGTGTATGTTGCAATGTGTGATCTATGCAACTGTTTCTACATTGGTAAGACCAAAAGAGCACTGAGGCAAAGGGTGTATCAACACCTGTATGACATTAGGAATAAAAACATAAACAGTGCTTTGTACAAGCACATTTGTGTGTGCCCCACACATACTTTTAAGTTTGGGGCCATAGACCATATTGACCTTGGAGCAAAAGGGGACCAATGGATGAATGGCTAGAATTTAATGAATTAACATGGCAGATTAAAACTAATGCCTGCCAAGTACCAGGTCTTAATGACAGAATTTCCTTGAGTTCTGTTTTAAAATTAAAATCAACGTATTTTTTATAGGTTTATTAGTTGTATTTTTAATTTGATTTTTTGAAAGAATATCAAGTTTTAACAATTTTATTAACTTTGTAAAAAAAATTTTTTTTTTGAAGAAATTATGTAATTACATTGACCAATGGTTAGGTGGGGTGATGTATATATGTTTGTCATGATCATGTGATTTTATTCTGATGAAGTCTGAAACTTGACAAAAATCGCTTAAATAAACTTGGATTTTGCTGGTGGTCTGTGCATGCTTCTTTCATCTATTTGCTGCTTTTGAGTGGTTTTACTTTGTTTATTTCTTCGTACTTAGATATTTAGTATTCTCATGTTTTCTACTTTGTTATTTATTATTAAACATGTTTATACCTTTCATTGTGGCTGGTCTTTTAGAGAATACTTTTAAAATCTTGAGAGTTGTTGTTGTTGTGTCTTTCGGCTTATCCCGGTTAGGGGTCACCACAGCGGAACTCCGGTCCGCTAATGTTTGGTAGTGGAGTTTTATGTACAGAGTTACCAGCCCTTTCACACAACTTTCAACAAAGGCACGCCCATTCACGCATGCCTCCACACAGAAGATGCTCTAGCTGAGAATCGATCGTGACAACGTCTTGCTGTGAGGCGACAACGCTACCGCAGCAAGAGTACTTCTGCTTATTTTAGTGATGCCTTGGACACTCCGAAAAGCCTGGCTTCTTTGGTTATCCTCTACCATTTATATTAGCATTGATTTTACTCAGTACAATTGGATGCCTTGTAAAAACCTGAGAATAGTTGACTGGTGGTAGTGAGGTTACCTTATAGCTTAGGCAGAAGGGCTACAGGTAGTAAATCTGTACTAGTATTTCCCAAGTGTGTGTGTGTGTGTGTGTGTGTGTGTGTGTGTGTGTGTGTGTGTGTGTGTGTGTGTGTGTGTGTGTGTTTACTCAGGTGTGGGTGTGTCAGCTACTTGGAAATGGGACACAGTGCTCTAAAGTGGGTCTTTTTGGGATCTGGAGAGACAGATTGTCCAGTCCCAAGTTTGAAGCAGGTTCCCCTGTGTGTTTTGGGGGAAATTAGGCTTGATGCAGAGAGCTGCATTTGGAATGCTGTGCATATCCATTCCTGTTTTTATTGACTCTCTCTCACTGGTGTCAGTGGTAAGGATTGAGGCTCCTCGATTACTGGCCCGAGGGAAAGAGAGACCATCACACCAGTATTCCATGTTAAGAACCTCAAGTCATCTGGGTTAGCTAGTTAATGGAGCAAGTGTTAGCTTATCTAACGCAAACTTAAGATCCCAAGGAGGGGCCATCAGTTTTCTAATAAGCCCCTTATGCAAACTCCTTTGAAAAACATTTTGACATGACAATGCATTGAAATCCATAGGCAGCCATGCTGAAATAGCCAATAAATGTATTTCTCCTGGCTAGTCTCTCTTCCTATTACTGCTCATCTCTGGCATGAGATTTTTTTCTATTACTGCTCATCTATTGCATGACTTGCATACTATCTCTCTAATTTGTACTTGTGAACATTGTATATTTTGTATAACCTCTATGATCTGTATTCCTTGTTTAATCTTGTAACATTTTTACTTTTTTATATAATTGTACTCTAATTTGTAAAGTTGTGGAGGTTTTCTCCCCAGGTCTCCATTGAAAACATTTTTTTCTACCCAGTCAGACACTACCCAGTTAACAAATATAAAATAAAATAAAAATAAAAATAAAAACATGAACCTTGACAGAGGAGTAAGGAAAGGCCACAGGATAGTAACTCACATGAGTATTGTAAAACCAGAGAACAACTAGCCCTGAATGGGTGCTGGTTACATTGTTGGCACCAACTATAAAACCATTTCCATTTACTAATATATGATTTTCTAATAGGAGGCTTTCTTACCTTCATTAGTACCTGTTGCATGCCCATAGTAAACAGGTTCCTAAAGAAAATTAAGAGCCTGTCATCCAAGTAGTCAATTGAAGTTGATTGAGATCAGGGTAACACCATTAGATCCAGTCAATTAGGAAGTTTGTGGTAATTGCACTTAGCCATTTCCAAAAGAACGGAGAACCACTGTTGTCTGGGTCAGATGGGAGTCAGCACAATGATTTTGGGAAATTCTTTTCTGAATCTTAAGAAGTACCCTGGACATCAGTGAAAAGGGTGGAAAAGTATACATGAACATTGCTGTCCAAGGAAAAGAAAATCCATCTATCTTTCAGGACTTCTGCATGGAATCCTGGAGCAGAATCTTACCAGCTGATTGTTCAGTGCAGAGGCAAATAGATCTACTTGTGGAAGTCCCCACAGATGGATCAAATCTTGCAGGACCTCAAGACCAGGTTTCCAATCATGATGCTCTGCCTTTGTGTTGCTCAGCTTGTCTGCTGCACAGTTTTACTCTGACTGAATGTAGGATGCCTGTAGAGTGAGATTGTGCTATGAAGCTTTATGTGTCACATGACTGTGGTATAGTCTGTAACACCTTGAAGAGGTCCTAGGGACCAAAGATGATCTAGAGAGTTGAGTGCCTTGATCAGGACAAGCACTGTATATATATATATATATATATATATATATATATATATATATATATATATATATATATATAGGTCTAGGAAAAGCCGCAGTGGTACAGCAGTAGCATTGTTGCCTCACAGCAAGAGGTTCTCCTGTTCGAGTCTCGGCTGGAGTGCCTTCTGTGTGGAGTCTGCATGCCCTCCCTGCGGTTGAGTGGCCTCTGAAAGACATGCTTGAATGGGCGTGCCTTCACTGAAGGTTGGGCGTCAGGCTGGCAAGTCGGCACCATAAAAATCAACTGCCAATCATTAGCGGACCGGAGTTCCGCTGTGGTGACCCCTAACTGGGAAAAGCCGAAAAAGACAAGCAACAACAATATATATGGGTCTAGGACTATTCACTGAAAGCACATTTCACTGAAAGTTAAATGACTGTGCACAAATCACTGAAAGCTCAATTCACTGAAAACACAATTCACTGAAACGCATTTCACTGAAAGTTATATATGGTCTTTTCCCCACTCTAGTGCGAGGGGGTGTGGGGGGGCACTGCCCCCCACACTGGGGGGGGCATAACCCCCCACATAGTTTGGAAATATATTATGTTCAGAAAAGAGTAACTTATTGGAATTGCAATTATCCATGTATATAGTTTGAAATATTTAAAATATGCCCTCCACACCCCCTTACTATATATACTTACTCCAGGGTTGCACTACAGTGGGTGAAAGGCCATATATAACTTTCACTGAAATGTGTTTCAGTGAAATGTGTTTTTCAGTGAATTGAACTTTAAGTGAATTGTGCACAGTCAAATGTGTTTCGGTGAAATGTGTTTTCAGTGAATAATCCTAGACCCATATATATATATATATATATATATATATATATATATATATATATTTCATAGGGAAAATCCAGTAAAAATTTAAATTCAATTCTCACTTTTTCACAGAAAAACATAGTAAAAAGTTCTTTAAAACATTTTGTCCACCTCACAAAGAAAAATAAACACAATTTCTCCTCAAAAGAAGAAATGTTTTTTAAATGTATTAAACAACTTTTAAACTGAGAGGAAAAAAGTGCACTCCTGTTTAAAAGTGCAATACAGTCTTGTGACAGTCCATTAAAACAGAAATTCCTAGCTTTAAAATGATTTTCCTGAAAATGAAAGTGTTATTAAACAAACAATTTTTTAAATAGGAATTTTTTTTCATCAAAGAGAACTTATCTGCCCAGCAAAGTAACAGTACAAACCGATGAGCCTCAATTCTCAGAGGAGCATATTTCAAGGCAGGAAAGCTCTGTAGGGCTTGTCTCCCAAACCTGTCTTTGTAGTCAGCTCAAGTCAAGCTGACTAATGGTTAGGGTGTGTGGAAGGTGCCCTGAAGTTTTGTAGCAGGCCATCTATTATATCCTTGCAGGATATAACCCATATAGCTTAGGCTACTACAGTACTGATCAATGTGAAAAACATCTGATTAAATTGCTGCTTTTGAAGGGGCAGTTTTCACACAACACTATTTGCATACGGATAATACTGTTAAACATTAAGACCTCATGTTAAGGTCAGGCAGATTCTTTGCTCTGTTATCAAACTTACTTTCTATATTATTTTGTCATTGGGGGATAGCAACATAATGACTGATCATAACAAGTACAGATACGCTAAAGAATGACCATACAATTTAAAATCAGCTGTTCTGCTTTTAGAGTTCCAGATAGCACATGAGCTAACATATCATTTTGTATATCCATCATTAAATGCTACAGCTTTTTTTCTGTACTATATAAAGCATGGTGTTGTACTGGTGTCTTTTTCAAATCCAGTACATTTAAGTTGCAAAAGATGTGATTATAGGAATAGTTTATTTCTTAGACCATTTTATTGTGCAGATGATTCTGAATTTTGTAAAATTTTGAGGTAAAATTCTCACAGACTGCAGCTTAGTTGGTTTGCCTCACCAGAAAGCAGCACAAGAAAGAGATAAAACTGGTCACTAAATCCTAAACCTCTGGAAGACTAAACCATTAAATAATGGCTGAATGACTTAAACAATAAATGTGAAGGTGTCCACATTAAAGCAGTCATTAAATAGGCTGCATTCAAAGCAGAAAGTAAAAGTATCCTCTTTGACTAACTGACATTTCTGAAAAGAATCATTCTAGAGAAATAAATCCTAAATGATCATAGTTTACTACAAAGCAGTTCATTAACCTGCTATGATGTTACCATAAATTCAAAAAAATATCAAAGAACTACTGACAGAAATAAGCATAATCTTCCCAATTATCTTGTATTAAGAGAAATATTCTATCTACATATATTCAATGTTGGCTCAAGCACACCACAGTATTATTGGTTATCCTGATTAAGGTCATCTGGGAGTAGTTATGGGGTTCCAATAAATTGGGGGTTATGGTGAAAGGCATTTAATAGGACATGGTTTACCTCTGAACTTAGTCTATCCCCTTTAGTGTACACTGTGATTATGGCAGCCAAGCAAATCTATAACTAGGTACTGGAAAACCTCCATCACACCACAGATGACAGTATGTTGACAGTTACTTTGCACTATTTTCCAGGCAGAACTACATGAAGCTAAGCAGAAGGGCAAATAAACTATTTCAATGGCTAGATTCTAGTGTGTTATATTTACACTGTTTGCATCCTTCCCAAACTTCATTTCTGAACTAA